>NC_079450.1:17300603-17600603 GCF_903798145.1 Danio aesculapii | reverse complement strand
CAAAGTAAAAATTTTTTAACTTAACATTATTATAGATAATAAAGAGGTAGGGACATTAGACATAAACAAATAAAATATATCTATATATAATCTCTGTATTTTTGCTGACTTTTTTTGGAAGATAAAATTCAGTGTTTCCTCTAGGACTTTTTTCCAGCTGTGGCGGCAGGCCTTTTACACAGATCTACCAACTACCTATGGTGTTATTTCAATGACAAATGTCAGAAACGCAGTATTACAAGTCAAGATCACATTTATGTAATACAAGCATGAAAATCTCTGTGCTTGCGCACTTATTTCCTCTGTTAGCGCACAAAACTTCTAGCACACCCTCAAATATACGCTGCTTAAGTGCAGATTTTCTTGTGCGCTCTCAAATAAACGCTGCTAAAGTGCGATTTAGTGCGTTTATGTAACGAGTATGTCTCCAACATTTATTAGATTTGCTAGGAATATTTATAAATGTCTCCAATAGACCTACAGAGCGGGATTAATGCATCCTGAAGAAAAGTTAAATGGCCATCATTTCCAGCAAGATAAAGTCTATGCAGTTGTATGCAGAACTATAGACCTTTATCTATAAAGTATAATAATGGAAACTGTGTTCATCTTAACTGAAAGCTACGTCGTGTTTGCTAGCCAAAAGCATCACACACTTGTCAGTCAGTCAGCATGTCACCTTAAAGGTTAAACAGATAACGCGCAGCACTACTACGGTTACAGTAAAGTTCGCGCTGTTATAATTCACTAACCTTTTATTACGTTTTGGTGCGATTATGATCCGCTATTAAAAAAAATGAGTGAATGTTTTGAATGAGAAGCTGTAATGTAGCCATGGCGAGATGAAGAATGAAGGTAGCGGAAACCATGAAATTTTAAACTCTTGCTTGTGTAATATTACTTTCTATATTATATCAAAAAACAGATACCCATATCAGGATATTCTTCTCTGTTACTTGAAAACTTACATGAATTATATTCCTCTGCATTCTACCATATCTGGAACATATGAATGACAAGGCTAAAGGCCCGATTACACCAAGCACGGTAACTACATATAGAATAATAAATATATTTGCATCCACATTGACGAAGGATTAAAATATACATTTTTCGTTTATGGTTTTCCTTCAGCATTACCCCCTCATAACCAGCAAATGTCCTCAGTGTGCTGCTAGCGCATCTGACCAGTCAAGCTTTATTGGAAAATGTATTAATCTTATCAAACAAAATTAGCGGTCATTGTCAGTGTAGTGGAATTAAAAACAACAAACTATTTTTAAATGAGGGAACACGAAGATGCTGAAACTAGCACTAGATATCAGAGGATCCTATTTTTATATAAAAGTACATGGGCGTCACGGTGGCACAGCGGGTAGCACTATCGCCTCACAGCAAGGAGGTCGCTGGATCTGTTGGCATTTCTGTGTGGAGTTTGAATGTTCTACCCAGGTGCTATGGTTTCCCCCATAATCCAAAGCCATGCGCTATAGATGACTTGTGTAAGCTAAATTGGCTGTTGTGTATGTGTGTGAATGAGAGTGTACAGGTGTTTCCCAGTGTTAGGTGTGATCACGGTAAATTGAGTTAAAAAAAATCTTCTCTCCGTTAAACAGAAATTGGGGAAAAAATAAACAGGGGGGCTAATAATTCTGACTTCAACTGTATAAATGAATATAATATTTTTTAAGATAGTAGCATTCAGCTTAGTGCAATTTAAATGCTTACCTAGGTTAACTAGGCTGGTTAGGGTAATTAGGCAGGTCATTGTATAACTGGTTTGTTCTGTAGACTATCAAAAAATATGGCTTAAGAGGGCTAATAATATTGACATTAAAATAGCATTTAAAATAAAAAAATGCTTTTATTCTAGCTGAAATAAAACAAATAAGACTTTCGCCAGAAGAAAAAATATTATAGGAAATACTGTGAAAATTTCCTTGCTCGGTTAAAAATGATTTAGAAAATATTTGAAAAAAGAAACCAAAATTCACTGGAGGGCAAACAATTTTGACTGCAACATTATATACAGTATTATTTCAAATATATAACCAATAAAACCTACTTCTCCACCAGGCACTTCTGTTTGAGGATATGGTAGACCTCAGCAGAAGTCAACGGGCCCTGAAGCTTTTGTCCATTTAACATCTCCTTCTCCAGTTCCTCAATGCTCTGAAAGAAAACCAAGTCTGTATTGATCGTTTACGTATCAGTGAATGTGGCTAATGCTCATCATCATCTTTCATTCTACAAACTCTACATTACATGCTGTCAGACAGGAAGGGAGATGCAGAAATGGATGGGTTTTTCTTTTTTACCTTCCCGGTCTTGGCAAAAGCCTCGGCGACGCGTCGGTTTCGTCCTCCGTAGCAGGTGGTGATGAGGTCTGCCACGCCGCAGCTCTCCAGGAAGGTGGCAGAGGACACAGAGTCGTCTTTGCTGAAGAGTTTGGCGAAGGCGATCATCTCCATTAAGCCCAGGCGAATAACGGCTGCTTTGGTGTTGTCTCCGCACTGCAGACCATCACAGAAACCTGCGCCCACTGCTACAATGTTCTGAACCAGGGAGAAGTGAGGAAGAAAATGATGTCAGAATGGTGCAAAGTATCCAGCACTTTCCATAAATATGCTATTGATTTTTAAGCAATAAATGATACGGATGATCTGATACCCTATTTCCCTTCCCGACAGTAATTCCGGTATCTGAGCTCAAGATATCGGCCGATACAGAGTACTGAACCGATACCAAAGTATGTATCTGTAGAAACAGTTGTATACAGTTGAGTAAGCCCTCCTAAATTATTAGCCCACCTGTATATTTTTCCCCCAATATCTGTTTAATGGAAAGAAGATTTCTTTTAACACATTTCTAAACATAATAGTTTTAATAACTCATTGATAATAGCCAATTTCTTTGATCTTTTTACCCATGATGACAGTAAATAATATTTTACTAGATATTTTTTAAAATACTAGTATTCAACTTAAAATGCAATTTAAAGGCGTGGGTTAATTAGGCTAGGTTAACTAGGCAAGGTAATTAGACAAGTTATTGTTTAACGATGGTTAGTTCTGTAGACAATTAAAAAGCAATATTGCTTAAGGGGCCTAATAATGTTGACCTTAAAATGATTTTAAAAAATTATATGCTTTTATTCTAGCCGAAATAAAATAAAACAAATAAGACTTTCTCAAGAAGAAAAAATATTATCGGAAATACTGTGAAAAATTCTTTGCTCTGTTAAACATTTGGGAAACAAGGAGGGCTAATCATTTTGACTTTTCCATTTCAACTGTATACTTCTAGCCCTGTACAAATTGACAGAATTAATTTACAGTGTGCTTCAGATTTATCCATTTAGACTTAATATAGACTTAATCCAAATAGACTTATCCATTTATAAAACATGAACAAATACATACAGTAGTAATTTTATTATCCGATAATCAACCGTAATATTATATAATGTACTTTACTGAAACAAGTTCAGCCACAAATCAAACACCGTAAACTGAAAAGAAAATCTATTTAAGTTTTACAGTATAACTGTATAAAAATCAGTGCATGAATATGCAAATAAATATGAATAATATAAAAAATATATATCCTCTTTAAAACTTAAAATTCAGAAACATTTTTTACGATTAAACAGTGTTTTAAACAGTGTTTTGCTTTTTTTTCTGAGCAGCGAAGAAGAACTGCATAACGAGCATATGTCTCAATTAAAGAAATGATCGAATGAGTTTTTGATTTTTAAATGCTCATCAATGCTAGAATTTTTGCAGTATCGGCGAGTGTTTCGATACTAGCACTGGTATCAGAACAGCCGATATATATTTTAGTATTGTAGTAGATATACTTTTTTTAAGAGTTTTATGTTTGACACAAATTTTGATGTTTTATGAAAAGGTTTTATGCTTTACTTGATTTAAAACACTATAAAAACAGAATTATTACTGTAATGTTTTGTATATTAATGTGTCATTTATTCCTGTAATGGAAAGTTTGTATTTTTTTTTGCCAATACTCCAGACTTCAGTCTCAAAACAGTGCGATTAATCGAAAAGTAATCAAAATTACCATTCAGAACCTGTAATCGATCAAATTTTTCCAGGTCAATTTTTTCAATTACTCTCCCTACTGCGTGTGGAGTCACGTGACCCCCCCCCCCTCTCTTAGGGCTGACTTAAACTTCTGCGTCGAACGAATGGGTATGGTCCGGCACAGCCTTTCAGCATTCGCATATCAGTGCACCTCTCAAAAAAATGTAACTACACGTCGCACGTTTGCAGTACATTGATGATAAATGGATGCTGCGCCAGAGATGCCTTGAGACGGCATATTTTCAATTACAATAAAATTATTATTTAGATTTAAATATTTGTTGAAGATGCAAGAAATGCACTGTTTAAAGTATTATTTACAGGATATACCAGAGTTATTTTAATTAGAAGAGATACTGCTTATTTTCTAATTTTAATATGAAAAACATTGAAAATTATTTATTTTGTTTCCAAAAGTGCAAGATATATATTGTTGGTTTTAGGCAATGTGTGTTTTAATTTCAGTTGTTTAGCGTTGATGTTCAATAAATAATCATAGATAGTAGATAGTGTGCGTTTCCTTAAATTATTTTAAAATAAGTAACCAATAAGATTTGTCAAAGCTTGCCAATATCACAATGATTCTTACAACATATTTAGGAGGAAAACAGCAGCCTTGCAGCATCTAATCATAAATTCACCAGCACAAGCTGTTCTTTACACAGAGGTCCGAGTCGTGCCCCCGAAGCCTTGCATCTCAGGTGCCTGAATCAAGAAATTTCCCCTGGGATGAGCAGCAAGACAAGACTGATATTTACCTTGAGGGCTCCACAGAGCTCCACTGTGTCAGCATCATCCACCACAGTGATCCTGAAGTTAGGCGTCTGCAGGAGATCTTTGAACAAGAGGCCATTCTCCAACACTTTGCTGCCTGCAGATCGAAGAAAACATTAGCTGAGATTGCCCGCGGTTATCATTTACTCAACCCTACGTAGCATCAAAAGTAGATGACTTTTATTCGTCTTCTGAATATAAATTAGGATATTTTTATGGAATGTGAGCGTTTCTGTCACTGTGTTTCTGTTATGAACCAAGTGATTTAACTGTAGTCTTCTACATTGTAAGATGAATTCTGAGGGATCAGGTTTGACTGCCTATGTTTAACGACAGTATCGTTTCTCCAAAGTAATGCAAACTGTAAGTTCTAGGCACAGCAGATCTGACTGCCTATGTGTGAAATACAGTATCATGTCTCCAAAGTAGGGCTGGGCCGATAAATGATATAATATCGAATTGCGATAATATTTATGTCAATAACAATGATAAGCTCTGGACTTGTTTACTATATATTGATCTAAGACCCAATCACACAGCAGAAATGTGCAACAATGGTAAACTAAAACTGTGTTAATATTAGACATGCACCGAATTTTCGCCCACCGAGAATTTATCAGCTGAAAATGTTATGCCGTTTGACGGACCCTCTAATTTTTGTGACTTCAGTCATTGTGGGGGTACTCTTAAATCTGGAAGCATCGACAACTTATATCGAAACATTTATTATTATCGTTTAAACTGGAAAATAATTATCGAGACTGCATTTTTGCCGTATCGCCCAGCCCTACTCCAAAGTAATGTATATTGTAAGTTCCAGGTCTTTTGTCTGACAAATGGCTGGGTGATACTTTCAGACAAGACCTGGAAACAAGATTAGCAAGAACCAGAAATAAGATTTTTCTACTAAACTTGTATAGGCAGTTTTTATTTCTACTAATAAGCATAGCCTCCTAAATTGTGTATCTAACTGAGTGCCAGCTGCAGTAGTGGAGATTTTTCGATGAGCGACACAGCGACTGCGAGTTCTCATTAAAGGATTCTGCTTTGAAGATTCTCGAAATTTCTCCCGGTTTGTCTCTTCAACAGAAGAGTGTGAGAGAATCAAGGTTATTTTAGTAAACAAAACCAAAGTCCCTTCAAGGCAAGTCATTTCACTCGGCGGCCATCTTTGATCTCTCAGGCAGTATGCTCGGGTATTCTGTCTGAATGGGGAAACATCAAATTCTCCAAAACTGTTTGCCAAGCTTATGATTACATTTCATATTTGGAACCACCGATTAAACAACAACTGTCTTATAAGTTTAGTTTCTAAACGTCTGAATTAAATAAAATCTGCGTATTTTCAGGTTGCCCGAGCTAATGCGCATGCGCACTTGAAAGCAACGAAATCACAAGACCAACCTCATTTTTGGCCATTCTACATATTATCATCCTTTCAATAATGATCTGGTGTTTCTGTGTGGAGTTTGCATGTTCTCTATGCGTTCACGTGGGTTTCCTCCAGGTGCTCCGGTTTCCCCCACAGTTCGAAGACATGTGGTATAGGTGAATTGGGAAGGCTAAACTGTCCGCGGTGTATGAGTGCGAGTGTGTATGGATGTTTCCCAGAGATGGGTTGTGGCTGGAAGGGCATACGCTGCATAAAACATGTGCTGGATAAGTTGGCGGTTCATTCCACTGTAGCGACCCGGGATTAATAAAGGGACGAAGTCGAAAAGAAAAGGAATGAATAATGATCGCTTGAATGCAGTGGTCTTCTGATGTAATCTACAACTTGGTTTTGATGGCGAAACTTCTCCATAAATGAAAGTGCCTCTTTATTTACAAGTTTGTGGGCATTTGAGTAGTTGCTGTCATGTGATGTGCATTTGACAGGACGGACTGTACCCCATGTTCGTATTTATACAGATTACAAACCAGAAACTTTTGTTTTCAAGTGCACTTAGTTCATTTTAAAGCACGGATTTCAAGCTTTACTTGGATATATTTCTTATGTCTGTGAACCATGTATTTGCTGAGATTCCAGTGTGTTTGTTGACCACAGAAACTGTTGTAAAAACACACGCCTGGTTCAAGCTTTTCCACAGAGAAATGTCAGTTTATAGTGCTCGCTGATTGGCTTTTGTACTAGTAGGCGGGACTTCTGTCACCATATTGACTGTTACACTTCCTCATTTAAAACTATATGAGTGACATGTCTTGTGTATTCTATAGTTTATGACGAAAACTAAAAATAAGACTGATGCTATTAGTCAAAAATACTTTTTTGTTAACTGAAATAAAAACATATAAAACTAAAAGAATGAGAAACTAAAAGAAACTCAAAGCAGTCACTGAAATACAAACTAACTTAAATAAAATATTATTTAGCAAACATAGTAATTTGCCGTAATAATCAAGGAGCTTTGCTGCTGTAACATTGTTTCTAACAGGTGATGTAAATGTATACATAAATAATAATTTTTTAGGGCTTTTTGACCTTTAATGGATAGTACAGTACAAAGTATTGACAGGAAATCATTGCGAGCAGAAGCTTGGCAAACAACCTCGTGCCAACCTGATTTCACCAAGTAGGACATGTTCCTGGATTAACATCTATGTTGATCCTGGAACAACATTCCAATCAGCCAATCAGAATTAAGGGATATGTTTACCGTTTATGTTAAATTTAGGCTTACGGTTAGGTTTATGCACTTCTACATGACTGTTATCCAACTATTATCCCCCTCTGATTTTTGGAATAATCTACAGTTATTGTTGGGTTTAGGGGTAGGGATTAGGTACTGTATGGATTACATTTTCAAACAAAAACAATGTTCCAAGATCAACACCGATGATAACCAAAGAGTTTAGAATGACCAAGAGGCGACACTCATAAGAACATTCCATCGCAACAGTAGCGCCCAGCAACAGCCTCGGATTCCGCCATTTTGGAGTGAAAGCGATCGGCTGTCCATTGGATCTTATTGCTGTCGCGATGGCAAGCATCTGCTTTGTTTTTAATTAATTTATTTAAAAGCGCATAAAAGCTGAGATACAACCTGAAAGACGACAAAACAACACTTACTATCACAATCATCAGCATTTTTAATAGTTTATCTTACAGACTTATAATATGCTGTTGTTGGATTGGAATTTTCATTCCAAAATGGCCGCCAAGCCATCTAGTGGCTGTTTCCTCAAATCGCACTAGAGTGTCACCTCTTGGTGATTCTATGTTCTTTGTGATAACCCAGGATCGCATCGTACTTGACAAAATCATGAAGTGCACGACCTCAAATCGGGAATTGAAATCGAGTCGCAGTGAAAAACTCAGTGTTATGTGTCATGTGTTATGATACACTTAACCACTAGGCTGCTGGCACCAACAAAAATCAAGCAAAATGATCAAAGCTCTTATATACATTTTTGAGTGAGATGCTAATGGTCTAACCCAATTTAATGATCTATTCTGAGCTAAGCTAAAAGTGCTGCCATGAGACCCAGAGTTCAGCTGAATGGATTTTTTTTAAATCAACTGTTTAACTCTAGGGTAGTGTTCATTTCAGTGAAAGGAGATTTAACTATTCGTTAGTCAGAGAGGTTAAATAATACTTGAACAGACTCTTTTTGAGTTTGAGGTTGACTTTTAAGGGTTTGAACTTTTTTGTTTGAGCCAGTTGCTAATGGTCTAATCTGATTCAATGATCTATACTAAGCTAAGCTACAAGTGCTTCTGGCAGACCCAGAGTTCTGCTGAATGGATTAAAAATAGGTAAAAATCTATTGTTTAACTTGTAAAATTAGAGTTGTAAAATTAGCCTTAAAAAAACAAAACGCAGTGTTCCTTTAATTAAGAGTGGATTTCTTTAAATGTGAAGATGCCTTTTAACTATTCATTAGTCAGACAGGTTGAATAATACTTGAACAGACTCTTGAGTTTGAGGTTGTTTGTAAGGTTTTAAAGAGCCAGATGCTATTGGTCTAATCTGATTCAACGATCTATGATAAGCTAAGTTAAAAGTCCTCCCACTAGACCCAGAGTTAGGCTGAATGGATAAAAAAATGTGTAAAAATCAACTGTTTACCTCTAGAGGAGTTTTAAAATTAGTTTTAGATTTAGTTTTAAATTTCCAAAGAAAAAATCTGTTCCTTTAGAGTAGATTTTTTTAAATGTGAAGATGCCTTTTAACTATTCATTAGTCAGACGGGTTAAATAATACTTGAACAGACTCTTTTTAAGTTTGATTTGAAACTCTTTTTTTTTTTTTTTTTTTTTTTTAAGCCAGAGGCTAATGGTCTAATCCGATTCAATGATCTATGCTAAGCTAAGCCTAACGTGCTCCCGCCAGACCTGGAGATTGGCTGAATGGATTCAAAAATGGTAAAACTCAATGCTTCAACTCTAGGGGAGTTGTTAAAAATACACTCACCAATGGTGCTTTCGCAGAACTTTTCAGCTGCCACTTCGTTTGCAATGTTGGCCCCCATCAAGACACTTACATCGATGCCCATTTTCTCCCGAATGATGTCCGAGATAAGCTTCAGTCCTTCTGGTCCTTCATCAATGCCCTTCATAAAAAGGAAAAAAGTAGCAGTCTATCAAAAACCGATGCTCTTTTAATGTAGCATCACATCATTTCCCCCCTCAGCAGATATAACTCTGGAGCACAGCTGTTTGGAGGACCATCTTTGCCTAATGACTCACAAAATGAGGAGAAACACCAAAGCAGAACAAAAATAATAAAGCAGGTGGAATGAGCGTAAAAGAAACGGGGGGAAACAGACAAAGCACATCTTTTAATAAAACACAGAACTCAGTGAGAAATCAAAACAAGACTCTGCTTTTTAAATAGTGGAATGGAGAAGACGCATATAATTTGATGAGATATATCTACGGAGAAGAAGTGCTGTGTGGTACAGTCAGTAACGGAGGAGACACACTGGCACCAGGAGATAAATTGCACACAAAGAGTTTGCCAGCAGGCCAGAGGGCCCTTTTTTACCCATGAGTCACTCCACATATGGTGCACTGTGCTCAGCTTTTAAAAAAGACATCAAGTATAAGACCTCTCAGTCCTGAACGTCCTGTTCAAATGCAAGAGGATGTACCAAAACTTGGAAGTTGAATCAAAAACAGCCAGACATACAGTAGCCATTAATTACCATTTAACTGTTAATTACCATTAATCAATACTTTAACCATTAAAGAAATAACCATTTTTTTTCCAATTGTTTCACTTGGTATGAATGGACATTAATATTAGCCTAGTATGTGCATTCGGAGGATTATAATATTAAACATGAGCTCAAACTGTCCTTATATCTGTAGTCTTCAATAGTTTTAACATTTGGAAATCATCTATTGATAGGTTTCACATGTCGTCACACTATTAGGAGAATGTCTCCCAGGCGGGCAAAACATTACCAAGTCACGGGCAGAGTAATTTCTCTTTTTTTACCCCCAAAAATGGATAACTGTTGTGCAATAAGGTTTAGAGTTACAAACCAAAATGGGGACACATCTGAGCTGTGCTTCTACAGAATTCCCTCATATAAAGAGCAGCCAGAAGGGAGAAATTTATGAATTTTTGCCAAATGGATGCATCATTAACCCATAACAATCCATAATACCTAGAACTGTCAGTACGTTTTTACGCTTTTTATACAGTTTCTTTTCCAATTTGCTGGTTAAGTGCAATTAAAGTATAAAATAAGATGCAAAGTCTAAATATAAATAGCAGAAGTGAACGAATAGATTTTCCCTACCAGCCAATATTAATCCAAGTAATAGAAACCGACACCAAATATAAAAGCAGACATCTACCTGTTATAATGCTGTCACTAATGATTAAATCACTGAGGAATATCCAAAAGATAAAGTTAGATGTAAGAATTTGAGCTCTGACAGGGACATGACGGCTTTAAATGACTGAGAAATGGTTGCGGGTGCAGAATATGAATGGCAGGTGCCTACAATTTACAGTTTGAGATCATATCTCGGTTCTGTTCTGTTGATATGCGATCCAAATATTCCGTAGATTGAAATAGATGAAATATGACCGATTTGTGCTGCATTTCTATGGAAATTCTAGTGTAGCTGTCATTACTGCCCTTTTTGTTAACTACTAGGTCTCCGCAAAGGTCATGTGACTGAAAACTATACATTTTTAGGCTCAGGTTTTAAGTAGACTTCAAATGTGCACTTCAGTTTCAGTTCTGTAGAATCCAAGACAATCTTACTTTGATTAGAGTAATTCCACGAGCCCTCTCCGAAACACAGCCCATCATCTCATCGCACAGTTTCCGGATGAACTGGTGAGGAACCACAAAAACCAAAAGATCTGCACCATCTGCAGCATCCCGAAGCTGTGGCACTGCAACCTACAGAACAAACACAGATCTAAATAAACAGAATACCTTCAAGAAGACTGGATTAGATTACGTTTATTTTTCCAAAATAAAATATGACCATGTCTCGATTTTTAATTATTTAATTAGGACAGTAAGGTCTGACTTTGCTTACACAAAAGTCTTGTCACTTAACAGAAATAATGTACAGTATAGAATATAAAGTCATGGCGGAGTGGAAAAAGTGAATATTGTGTATGACTTCCATGAGCTTGGATGACTGCATCTATACATCTCTGCAATGACACAAATCACTTATTAATAAAGTCATCTGGAATGTCAAAGAAAGTGTTCTTGCAGGACTCCCAGAGTTCATCAAGATTCATCAAGATCCATCAAGATGGATTCATCTTCAATGCCTCCTCCTCCATCTTACCTCAGACATAATAATTTTTTGTCTTTTTATGCCAAATTTTTTTGAAGGCTACTCTAGACTGATTGTCTAGAGAAAATGGTTATTACAAAGCTTTATTTATTAGCAAAACATTTCTTATATATATTTATATATATATATTAAATAAAAAATTTTAAAAACACACAGACGGGTTCAAAGCTACCGAATTCTTTACTTCAGTTATTCTTTCCAACTGCAGAGTATTTAGGCCTTTTCTACAGTAAAGGAGCCTGACAGGACTACAGGAGATGGCAAAAAACTGCTGATGTTTTGAATTAGACTGATTATTCATCTAGTGATCTATATCCAATAAAATAAACAGTGTAACCCTAAATGTAAAATACAGTAAAAACCAAATTAAATCTGTTGAAACACATCGATCTAAAGGTGGTTTGGTTTGTAGCTTACATTATTGTCCTGTACGGATGTGCGTCACTAATAAAACGCTAGCAGGACGTTAATTTAAACAACTATGCGGATATTTTAAAGTGTTTGCACAAAGAGAACACGCAAAGTTTGTGAATCAACGGACTTGTGCGACTGATACATGATCAATTGTAAAATAACACTTCATAGTCTTCATTGTATATATACATAAACACTAATAATCTTTCTTAAAGTAACAAAGTTAGATTATCATTTCATGTGCCTGAATGCTTTAAACTGGCGTGAAATGCTCACACTGCCACAGGCCTTAAAAACACATGCAGATGACAAACTTTTTAGTAACTTTATGGTTAAACTTTTGAATTGCTCCACAAATCATGTGTGTTTTTAGCGATGGCTCCTGGTCTAATATAATCTAGATTCATAATTGCAGATCCTGCGATGTGGCTATTGCAAATACACACATTGCGATATCGATGCTGAAACTATAAATTGCACAGCCCTACTTATAACTAGTAGTGTATATTAACATATTTTATCTTTATACATGCATTATTTTACATAGTCATATTTAGTATTTGTTTAAAGTCAGTGTGACTTCCTCTGTCTTACCACATTCTCTGGAAGTTTGTATCCTGGCAGGTACTTAACGTTCTCGTGCTCTGTGTTGATGATCTCAGAGAGCTTTTTGCCATTGACCATTTCTTCATACACCCACATCTTGACTGTGGTGGCAAAGCACTGGAGTTTCTGTGCATTGCTGCCAATAATTCTCGCAATCGCAGAGCCCCTTGGCAGAAGAAAAACAAAACAGAATCTTTAATCAAAATGCCAGTCTGTTGTTAAACAGCAGTTCACCCAGAGATTTCCAGCAGGGTTTACAACCCAGAGAAGCTGCTCTGCCAGCTGCAGTTGAACGAGGGTTATGCAGATCTTCAAACCAGTGCAGTTACAGGGCCCTTCGCTGACATTGGCATTCTTAGAAGATATGAGCAAAGAATGAGCTCATACTATTAACAACAGATTGCTTTCATTAAAAACAAACAATTGCAAAGATGTTTTGCGAAGGAACGCAAAGATGTTGTTCCACGAACACTTCCTGTTCACTTCATACATGTCAACCCTCCCGTTTCTGCCAGGATTCTCCTGTATTTTACCATTCTATCCCGCTATCATCTTATCATTAAGTTTCATTAAAAAGAGATTCATTTGCTGCTCTTAACTAGTTTTATAACAGAGGTGTCACTTTAAATGGTGTGTACAGAAGCTGACCTGGGATCAGTTTATCATACGGAGCATGTCCGTCAGTCAGTGCTTATACAAGCATTCACTGATTCAGAGGTTGCATCTGAAGGGCTATGCAACCTCTGAATCAGCGAACATTTTTGCAAGGAAACGCAAAAACTTTAAAAATATATAGTTTCCTACCATTTTCCTACATTTTTTTTCTCCCATCCATTTTTTTCCCTCCACCCATTTTTTCCCCACCATCATGTCCCTTAATAATAGATATTACGATTATAATGACCAAAATTATCCATATCACATTTATTTTTTGTTAAAATGAGCTGAAAATGTTTAAAAATAAAGGTCACACACACTTAAGGCATTCCACCAAGGTTTTTTTATCTAAAAATGAACAAACAATAAATAAAAATTGCAGCTTTATTGTGCATTATGCAATTTTGTAATCAAACATTTGGCCTGAAGTTCTAAATAAAGTGAAAGAAATGTATTTTTTATTATATTTTAATGGGTAAATGTTTAAGTATATACTTTAAAATGTAAAAAAAAAAAAAAGGCCTTACATTGTGGTCAATATTTATATACAAGTATTAATTGATAGAATTTACAGAAATTTTACTATATCATGGTATACATCGTTATTATAAGGATATGAGATTACTTAACTGTGATATAAAATATTTATCTACGACAGGTGCCCAAACTCAGCCCTGGAGGTCCGGTGTTCTATTGAATTTTCCTAAGTTGTCATGTTGTCTTACCTTCCATTCAAAAACTAGGTAGCACATTTTGATGACGCAATATGCTACCCATCAAATTTGCTACCAGTATAAATTTTAATGTTAAGTAGTGTGATATGAAGCTGTAATATCGCCCTAACCTACCCAATCCCTAACCCCAACCTCAGAATCATTTAAATACAGTGTTGGTAGCATAATGTGATGGGTAGGATCAGTGACCTCAACACACCTTCATGGATGTTTCTAGAACAGTGGTCTCAAACTCAATTCCTAAAGAGCCGCAGCTTTGCATACTTTAGTTCCAACCACCTCCAACTCACACCTACTTAATAGTCTCTAGTAGTCTTGCACACCTTGATTAGTTGGATTAGCCGTGTTTGATTAGGGTTAGAGCAAAACTGTGCAGAGCTGCGGCCCTCCAGTAATTAAGTTTGAGATGTTCTAGTAAGAACTTGATTAGCTAGCCCAGGCGTATCTGATTGGGGTTGGAACTAAACTTTGCAGGACACCAGCCCTCCAAGACAGAGTTTGGGGACCCTTGGTCTAGGAGGACAGTTTAAGTGGTCAAAAAAAAAAAAATCTAATAATCATTCATGACTAGAGTATTTCAGAAGTTAGCTGGGCTTTGGGGGCAAAAAGTCTCACAAAAATTCAATCCGACAACACCTAGATCACCACAAACAGCTTGAAATGGTTTCAGCCTTAACTCTCATCCAAAAACAACTCAATCTTCCGTTGTTTATTTATTAATGTATCAAGCAAAACAATTTAAAGGTCAAACGACAAATGCATTTTTCTCAGTCTTCTTTGCTGACACTGAACAAAAATGCCAATATTAGTGAAGTCATTGTAAGTCACTATTAATCACTAAATTTTGCCCACAGTAGGAGTAATAATTCCTAACATATGGATCATCTCTCACTAACATCATTTCGGTGTAATAGACGTTTTGTACAGGGAATTAAACTTGTGCTGTAGTTTAAGTAAGCACTGTCTGAGCTATAACAGTTTGTCCACGCCATATGTTCTGTATATTAATCTCATTACCAATCACATTTTGACCATATATGTAATCATTAGTCGTTCATACTCACCAGTTACCGGAACCGACAATGCATACTTTCAACGGAGCAGCCATTACCACGTTTGCAAACAACGAAATTAGTTGATAAATGTTTCAAGTAAACAATATAAGTAATAATACTATAAAGTCGAGCAGTTTTTTTCGGTGGGAGGGAACGTGGTGGTCCACTTCTGACTGCGTCATAGATGACGGCCGGGGATTCTGGGAGATGTAGTTTTTACACTCTTGCCTCCACAGGTTTTATTTCCTTTTCTTTTTAATGTCTAAAAAGGCGGCTGCGCTGCTAAAAGACCTGGCGAATCATTTAATTCATTTTATTAATCAATCCCGTAGCCAGCCTGGCGAAAGGGGTGGTTCTATTTCCCAAAAAGTGGACCTTTTTTGCTTTTATTCGCTTTATTTTCTATTTAATTATGAGATTTAAATTCTGCATTTAGAGACATTTTAAGCACTATTTTTGGCTCATAGATATATACACTTGCATTCGGACCCTTAGAATGCTTCAATAGCGCCGCCACATTTGTACAGTGCTCCCATGACAAATGTCATTTAGCCGCACTAAAGTCAAGATTAAGCCAGTGTGAAGATGCTGGACTTTAACGTCATGTACGGGTTTAGTAACGCGCAAACAAAGAAAACAAAGCACAAAGGCAAAACATTTCATAGGTAAGATTTCGTTTTTTACATTTTTGTTATGAACTTTTGTGCTAAACAAGTAACATTATTGATGATAATACAGTCACTTACTGCACTGACTATAAGGCAAAGTGGCACCAACTTGCACTAAATTCTAGTCTTGTGCTAGTGAATAAAATAAGCAAACAATGAAAGAAATATGACAACAAGACGCTGCTGTGTCAGAAACGTGTATTATTGTCGGCTAATTACTTAAGTAAATGAGTCCTTCATAACAGAGATTTTCATTTATAAACGAATCGCTTCCTACATTAGAATGAAAAGTGAAAGCAGGAGAGGAGGTGTGTTTTAGGATTTATAAATTTAACAGGTAGGGAGGATAATACATTTCCATGCACACAAACACATGCTCTTTGTCGGCAATGCTATGCGGTCACTTATCCATCGATGTAGAAAAGTTATATAAAATTATTTGTAGGCCTAATCCCACCAGACCTACACCACCCAACCCACTCTCAGCTGGGATTTAACCGGCGGCAACCTTCCACATTGGAGTCGGTTACTCTAACAAGGAGGCCATGGCCTCTAGCGTCTGTCGCTAGAGCACTTTTTAGAGGTCAGAGTGAGGTTTACATACACAGCACTTCACAAGCTGGCCTCCGCTACATATAATTTTTGTTACTTAAAAAAATACTTGTGTACTGGCCACCGGTCATAGACATTAAAATTGCCATGAAAAAAAAAAGTTTTTAACAAAATACCGAAACCGTATGAATATGTTTTTTGTGTAAGTATTTACAGTACTTTAGACATACTCAAAAATGTCTCTGTCAATGTTTTTAAACAATTTAATTTGATATACCAAAGTCAAACGAATGGCAATTTGACATCTGTCACATCCATAACGCAGAGTTGTCACATCCATAACAAAGCTTTTTCCTTATAAATGCAAAAATAAAAAGTAAAATAAAATCAATCATGTTTGCTCTGTAGTGAGCCAACTCTTATCCTGTTGATTAGCATATTTTTTGGGGGTTTGTGTAGTTTAATTCACAGAATTTCTACAAAGTATGTTGTATACTGTAAACTCGCAGACTTTTTTTCGTCACATCCGTAACGCATGTTTATTTTCCTCATTTAAAATACAAAACATGTTTACAGATTGATATTTTTCTGATCTCATAACTCTGTGGTCAGTAGTTTTGGAAAATATAAACAAATGGTTCAGTATAATGTTAATATAAACTTTTTATGTGAATTTATGTTTTGAGATTTTACTGCAAATGTAACATCCATAACGCTGGAATTTTACATTTGAACATTCATGGACGACAACAATAGCCAAATTATTATTATACGGGCTGGATAAGTTGGCATATCTGTGTGGAGCATGTTCTCTCTGTGTTTGTGCAGGTTTACTCCGGGTGCTCCGGTTTCCCACACAGTCCGAAGACATGCGATATAGGTGAATTGAATAAGTTAAATTGGTTAAAGTGTATGTGTGTGAATGCAAGAGAGTATGGGTGTTCCCTAGTTTTGGGTTATGGCTGGAGGGGCATCCGCTGTGTAAAACATGTGCTGGTGGTTCATTCCGCTGTGGCGACCCCTGATAAATAAAGGGACTAAGCCGAAAAGAATATGAATGAATGAATAAATCTTATTATTATTATTGTTCTTGTTGTTGTTGTTATTGTTGTTAATATTGTATCAAATTGGTATTTTAATACAATTTTAATTATAGATTTTATGTTTTATTTATATTTTTAATACAATGTGATGTAGTGATACTGGTAATTTTTTTCAATCCAATGCCAATTTCTTTTTTTAACTAATTAGAAAATAATGCATTTTCAATTTTTTAAAAAAAAAGTGTGGCATTCAAAGTTTCACCATACTCTTATGATTTGTGTTTGCTACATTGACATGCATTTATATGTTTAGACAAATTTACTTTAATCTGAAGACAGAAATATTCATATTATTTATTACATTTCCCATTAATTGTAATTATGCGCTGTCGCCTCACAGCAAGAAGGTCGATGGTTCGAGCCTCAGATGGGTCAGTTGGCGTTCCTGTGTGAAATTTGCATGTTCTTCCTGTGTTGGCGTGGGTTTCCTCCGAGTGCTTCGGTTTCCCCCACAAGTCCAAAGACAAGTTGGGTAAGCTAAATTGTCCATAGTGTATGTGTGTGAATGAGAGTGTATGGGTGTTTCCCAGTGGTGGGTTGCAGCTGGAAGGGCATCTTCTGCTTAAACCATATGCTGGATAAGTTGACGGTTCATTCCGGTGTGGCGAGCCTAGATTAATAGAGGGACTAAGCCGAAAAGAAAATGAATGACTGAAATTTTTTTTTAATGTCTACCCCTACCCTAAACCCGACTGTCACAGTACTGTAAAAATAACATAAAATTTATGTTAATCTGAAGACACAGCTGTATATATATTTTCTAGAAGTGCTGTCCTGAGTTTCATTCATTCATTCATTCATTTTCCTTTGGCTTGGTCCCTTATTTATCAAGGGTCGCCACAGTAGAATGAACCTCCAACTATTCGGCATATGTTTTACACAGCTGATGTCCTTCCAGACACAACCCAGCACTGGGAAATGTCCTGGTTTTAATATTTATTATTTCTTTTATAATTTGTGTTGTTTCTGTGAAACTTTGCAATTGTTTATTTTGAAAATATTTATTTATTTAAACTTTAATTGATGTATTTGTATTTATTTGAGTAACTTTTTGGCATTTTCTTTTATTCAGTTACACTATTATTTTAATTCAAATCATTTTTGTTTTATATATATATATATATTTTTTATTTTACTTATTTTCTCCGTGCGGATGATGATGCTAATGAGGGGGCGTGGCTCTGCGTTCCAGCATCGTCTCCACATTGACGCTCTCTCTCTCTCTCTCTTCTGTGATGCTGCATTCCTGTTGGCGGAGCGCGGGAGGGAGTGACACACACTGATTCCAAAGCAAACACACACAGAAACCCATTAAACAAGAGTCCTTGGCAGAAAGCAGCGAGAGAAGAATGAAAGTAGTCTCCATTCACCTCCTCTCCACACGATGACAATTTCCAGCAGTATCTACAGCTTGCTTTTGAAACTCGTCTTTGGATTCTGAATCGTTACGCTGCGGGCTCCAGAGTTTTGGGATAATCATGGAAAAAACAGTGAACGTGTCGCATTCGGGGGGCAGTAAAGGAAAGTGGTCCGCGGATCTGGGGAATCCCGCGCAGAGGCAGAGCAGAAGCGGTTCGTACAGTCCGGGATCAGCCGCTGTTTCGGACACTCATCCGTCTCAGAGCCAGAAGAGACACTTGGAGGAGGTTTTGAATAAATACACCAATTTACTACAAGGCTGGCAGAACAGGTAAGAGTTTTTGACGTTTGCTCACACTTTGCAACTTTTAAAACCCGTAAACAGATTGCCAAACGTTTTCATTCTGACTTCTAGTCCAGTATGTTGAAGATTTTGTTTTCCAAATTTCTGATCCATCATTTCCATGATATTCAGTATCTGGATCAAAGAATGAAGACACGTCATCTTCCAGCAATGCACGCAGCGCGCTGTTCCAGTGCATTATGACGCGGAGCATGAATGGGATTATTTCATTGTTTACATTTGCATCTGGGAAGCTTTATAAACGTATTTGAAGATCCTGTATAATGTCTTTTGGTATATAAAAAAATATATGTAAAATACTGCATAATTATGTAAAATAGTATATAAAAAGTATATAAATACAGCATGTATATAAGTATATAAAAAGTATATATATATATATAAATATATATACACGCATCTCCACTATGGCTACTTTAATTATGTGTAATAATATTTATAAAAATGTAATTTTGTATATATAAATAAATTGTAAATAATTGTATTATTTATATGTCATTTTGTATATAATTTAATCGTCATATTGAGATGTATGTATGTGTGTGTATATGTTTATACACTCACCGGCCACTTTATTAGGTACACCCTACTAGTACTGGGTTGGACCCTCTTTTGCCTTCAGAACTGCTTTAATACTTCGTGGCATCGATTCAACAAGGTACTGGAAATATTCCTCAGAGATTTTGGTCCATATTGACGTGATAGCATCACGCAGTTGCTGCAGATTTGTCGGCTACACATCCATGATGCTAATCTCCCGTTCCACCACATCCCAAAGGTGTTTTATTGGATTGAGATCTGGTGACTGTGGAGGCCATTTGAGTACAGGGAACTCATTGTCATGTCGAGAAACCAGTCTGAGATGATTCACACTTTATGACATGGCGCATTATCCTGCTCAGAAGATGGGTATACTGTGGTCATAAAGGGATGGACAGGGTCAGCAACAATATTCAGGTAGGCTGTGGCATTGACACGATGCTTAATTGGTAGTAATGGGCTCAGAGTGTGCTATGATAATATCCTACACACCATTACACCACTACGACCAGCCTGAACCATTGATACAAGGCAGGATGGATCCTTGTTGACGGCAAATTCTGACCCTACCATCCGAATGTCGCAGCAGAAATTGAGACTCAGACCAGGTTTTTCCAATCTTCTGTTGTCCAATTTTGGTGAGCCTGTGCGAATTATAGCCTCAGTTTCCTGTTCTTAGCTGACAGGAGTGGCACCCGGGATGGTCTTCTGCTGCTGTAGCCCGTCTGTCTCAAGGTTGGACATGCTGTGCATTCAGAAAAGCCATTCTTCTCTGACCCCTGGCATCAGCAAGGCATTTGTGCCCACAGAACTGCCACTCACTGGATATTTTCTCTTTTTCGGACCATTCTCTGTGAACCCTAGAGATGGTTGTGTGTGAAAATCTGAAGGAATGCTTTTGAGATTGAGAAAAAGCAGATCACTCTTTGCCTACCTGTTATCTAAATTCTCCTGTTATGTAATATTCTCTCATGATTTTGTTTATCCTAGGCTCATTTCAGATATGTATTGTATAACATAATTGCATAAAACGTTACATTTCTCTACATAATAACACACGATCTAGTCTAAGCCTAGACCAAACCTTCTGCATTCTGAAAACACACATCAGTGATGTAAAAGGTCATGATTTAATGACATTTTAAAGGACCTTCCCATAATGAAAAAGACTATTTATGGTCAGAAATTTAAAAGTGAAATGAGCCCTTCAACAGCTGAGCTATGCAGAAACACTCCAAAGCAAGAGGCTCTCATTGAAAGCGGGAGGATTTTGTGTGTGTGTGTTTGTTGGATTTCACGGTAGTGTTTGCTGCAGGCTTGAGTGCTGCGCAGCCCACAGTTCAGGCTCTTTCATCTGGGAGAGACTATGACTCATCTGTGATGGGAAATCCCTCACATCCATAATGTTGTGCTCATTCTGTTGCTTAGTCCAGCAATCGATAGAGGAACAGGCCAAGCAAATAACGTGCATCAGGAGCGGAGGGGTGATTTGCCCTCTGCAATGGCCCAGAAATAGCCCTCACGTTAACCCCAGCGCTAGTCACTGTTTAGTGCTCAATGATTTGTGTGTGTGTGAGAGAGAGAAAGAGAGGTTTCCACACCACTCGATACTTTGACCTGATGAGAATTGGGCCTTGGAGAGAATAACTAACTGAACAGAACTGCTAAGAAGTGAATGTCTGTCACAAATTGAATTAATGCACCCACGAACAGACACACACATGGATTTGTTAGTCACATAATGTGCCTTGGTGGTATTTGAAGTACCATTTGGTTTTGAATAGCAGGTAAATTATCTAGAATGGTAATCTTTTATTATGCATTTTGCCCTATTGGTACTTGTGTATGTAGGATCTTAAATGAACATTTTGCCAGCGGTCATAATAATGTTTTATCAGCCATGGAACCAAGCCAATAAATTGGGGACGCACTACGCATGTAATTATAATTTTTATAATAATAATAATACTAAAAGCATTACAAAGATAATAACATAAATAATTGTATACAAAATAAAACCAATAAAACTGTTTTGTAATTTTTAATAAACTAAAATGTAATAATATTAATATAATAGTATATTATAGTAAAACAATAATAAGTATAAATTAATAATATAATAATAATTAAGATTTAATTAATTATAATATAATACTAGTATTAAAATAATAATAATATAAATAAAATAGCAAAAATAAAAGAAAATAAATAATAGAATGTAAGTTGAACATATAAATAATTAATAATGAAAGTTTTATAAAGCATTCTTAATACTTATAGGCAATATTTGTATTTTGAAATGCTTGGTAAAGTTATTCAAACAGCAGCACTTGCAGAAAAATGTAGTTGTATTTTTGGAGCATTTACTGCAAACTGAACTCAGGCACTGAAACGCTGTTATCATGAGATTTAAAAAAAAAAAGACTGAAGTGCTGTGCATCAGATTACATATGATTATGACTATAGCACAGTCTATGATACTTGATATCCACTCTAAACCATAATTTAAACCATAAACAATAACCATCTTAGGCCCTGTAAGAATGGTAGCAACACTTCTATTAATATACATACACACACACACAAAAGTCTTGTCGTTGATCCCAGTTGTAAGGTTAACAAATAATAACTTAACTTCTAGTTGATCATTTGGAAAAGTAGCAGAAGGTAGGTTTTTCCAATAAATCATCTGTTGAATTGAAATCAGTCAGGTTTGGTGAAGGAAAAAGCATGGTTTGGGGTTACATTCAGTATGGGTGTGTGTGAGAGAGTGGATGGCAACATCAACAGCCTGAGGTATCAAGACATTTGTGCTGCACATTACATTACAAACCACAGGTGAGGGCAAATTTTTCTGACAGGAGCAATAACACAGTATCTGTGTGTAGTCAGTCATGCTACTGGATGAGGTTTTGCAAGAGAATGCCACCAAAAGGTGGCCACCATAAAAAGCAGTGCATTTGTTGCTGCTTTGATCTTCATACTTTTAGCTGCTTTTTAAAATAATGATGTGTCTTTGTCTGGCTTTCAAAGACCCCATCAAAGAAATCACAGAAGAGAGCCTGGCAGCACATCCATTTTTTACTAAGGGAGGGTGGCTGTTGTGTTAAAGCACCCAAACCATGTGATTACAATCCATTCCCTGCAGAGTTACGATCCCGTATAAAGCACCGCTCTGGTTGGCTCTGACAGTGGGGAACCAGAAGTGGCATGTAATGCATCAAGAATAATGAGGAAGGGAGGGAGGGAGACAGTAATAATGGCCACCATAAAGCTCCAGTACGATTTTACTTTTAGGCCAGTATTAATAGTGTGTGGTGTATTTACTAAGGAAATCATCACTATTACCATTGCTCATAGTCTTGAGCAGAACTCTAAAGTATTTAAATTTGATGCATACTGTGACTCATGTTTACACATTTCTGATATCGATATACGGAGCCTGTACTATGAAGCTGGTTTAGCTGGCTAGCCAGTTAAGTTTTCAGTTTAGTTTGCACCAATCTTGGGTTTTAACATGAACCTGACTTTAATCACTCTTTGTTGCCATGGTAGTTCCTGTCATGTACATAAAACCAAGAATTGGTGCAAATAAACTGAAAGTTACAGTATTTTGAGGACAATATAATAAAGTTAGTTGAAAGGATCCACAATCATAAAAAGCCCTGTCAACCATCGAAAATACCTTTGCAACTTTACAGCAACACCCCAAAACCCCTCACAACACTTTAGGAACCACATACCAACACCCTGGCAACCAAGGACAATACCCCAGCAACTTGTTAACACAATGAAACCACCAGAATGCTTTAGGAATGACATAGCAACGCCCTGACAACCAACAAAAACATCTTAGCAACTGCAAAGTAGCATATTAAAACCACTCTGAGTCTGACCTCTTTAGGAATCAGATAGCAATACCTTGACAGTCAACAAGAACATCCTAGAAACTGCATAGTAACACATTAAAACTCAACCGAACACATTATAGGAACCTTATAGCAACTCCCTGGAAACCAGTAAGAATACCAAAACATTCAACAATGCTAGCAACTGCATTGTAATTCATTAAAACCACAACTCAGTCATGTCAGTGATCAAAATCTAGGCCAGTTGTAATGTCACCATCTTCTCTCTTTCATCATACAGATATTTTGTGTTGGACCCAGAGCTCGGCCAGCTTCAGTATTTCATCAATGAGCACAGTAAGATCCAGAAGCCACGAGGATCTTTGCCCCTCATCGGCTCCTCTGTGGCCTCAAGTGATGAGTTTCCCTTCATGTTCACAGTCTGTGCCGCGAATGGAGATTTCTTCAAACTGCGAGGTAAGCATCCTTTCTTTTTGTCATGCTTTTAATGCTTTTATTTAGTTTTAAAGGGGTCATATTTTTTATATATCTTACTTTGATTATATACTGCTACTCCGCTAACATGAAAACGACTGTCATATTTCCTAGTTCCTCCGAAAGGCCCGCCTTCAAGAGGTTCTGATTGGTCAGCTAACATAATGTGCTGTAATTCACGGATTGGCTCCACGTCACCTCGCCCCCTACAAGTGCACACTTTTGCGCTGTGTAAACAACTGTACGAGTTTGCCTGAATCAGACTGAAAATGAAGAGCACACAGCTGAACCTCACGCGCGATTAATTTAAATGTGCAACACTATTAAGCAGCGGTCACACCAGAGTTTGTGTGTGTGAAATTCTGTCGTGCGGTGCTGTGAAAAGGGGCGGGATTAAACAAGATAGTTAGACATAACAAAAGCGAGCGATTGCTCCATGCTTTAAATTTCTGTCCAGAGAGGTCATGTTTTGATCCTCGATTGGTCTCACGCAGTCAAGTGATGCGATTTCGCAGGTCAGAGTTCACCAAGCTTGAACTTTGCACCGCAGCAACACGCAAAACTTGACGCATGACCTTGCGTTTCCGGTCTGACACATTCGCGTGCTTATGAATGGAAGTCTATGGGAGGAAAAGCCCAGTGTGACGGCAGCTTTATGTGAAGTTTTTAAACTAATTTCGAGAGGAGCACGTGATATGATTGATCGCGGCTGGCCTCTCATCTCTAATCAGTAACAATCCAATCAGATTGATCCAAGCCCACTATAAATAGACCGATTTTACCCTACTGCCATATCTTCGTATTGGAAGAATCCCTCTTTCCACCCCATCTCCTCCTTTTACTTCTTTACTAGGGGGTGCTCTCGAGACCTACCTGATCTCGGACCCTCTTACATGCTAAAAGACCTGGCAGGAGCCCTGGGCTCAATTATCTCCGAGCTCATGCTTCTCTCTTGGGACAGCATGCCACACCTGCTAATAGCGTCAACCAATATTTAAGTGTGAACTCTTGAAATGTACATCCCTGTAAGAAAACAATCAGTACTACAATCAAAGCATGTAAGGGAGTTGAGAAACACTGTTAACTGCTGTAGTGAGTAACTTTCTTTGGAATGACTTTGTAGTTTTGCAGATTTCATTTAACCTTAAAACAGTAACATTATGTAACAAAGGAATGTTGGAAATCACTATAGAGCCCCTTGAACATAGCTATTTGTGTCCGATTTGATCCATTCTCCTTTAACTCGAGTCTCCTCACTCTGTTTCACATTGCGTTTCTTCAGAAAGTATCTCAGTGATATGTTTTCCCCTTCTGGCGTTGCCCCTTTATCTGTGATTTAGTCCACATTCACCCCTTTCTCTCCACCAGTTACTTCTAGACGAGATTAGATCTGTGTATTTCCCCCTCTCTCTTTCTCCCTGTCATTTTTAAGTATGCCAAGAGTCTTTTCATTGCTGGCATTCACTGTACGCCACAATCTTTTATGACGATTTTACATCAGATTTCTCTTTCGGTCTGAGGCGACTTTGAGAACTCATTTAGACTGTGTCAGGAGTTTACAAGCAAAAACGCCACCAGCCAAATCGGCCATTTGTAACAAAGGCAATTTTGGACGGAGTTTTGAGAGGATGAATTTCGCAGGAAAAAGCAGTCACCTCCAGCATTATTCCCAACAGTTTTGACAGCCTCGCTCCAGGCGGAGTCTCATCTGCTCCCAGTGTTCCAGCGATCTGAAATGATAATCTTCAGGTGCTGCTTTTCTCATTTCACACTTTCCCAATCTTACCCGGGGGTTACAGACAAGCCACAAATTGAGTTGTTCGGTCTTGTGTTGGTGAAAATGCTTGCATTTGTTCTACCTGAGTAACCATGCTGTACCGAATGGTTTATTGAGAAAATACATTTCCATGGCCGTATAAAATAGATATGCAAGAATTTCTGCTTCTAGTTGAAAGATGATATTCAAAAACATGAAAATGTTGTAATATTGAAAACATGGATTTATGGACTGATAAAAATACATATTTCCTTTAGAAAAACTTTAATATGCCAACAAGATTTGTGAACCTGGTTTTATTCAATTTAAAATTTTCAGGTTATTGGTTGTTTTCACATAACATAATTGATGATGCGCGTAATTCAGATGGGGGGCTGGAACTGATTCTTCTACATAGAATCAAACACATGATCAAACTAATGTGCAACTTAAGCAAAACTAATACTAAAATTGTTTTAAATTTGGGTTTGTAAATCGGGACCAAATAAATATTTGTCGCAATTTTTAATCGTTTTAGGTTAATTTGATTGACTAAATAAAAATCTGTGGATATTATCGATGCATTTATTGGGTAAATTGCTACTTTTACTGACATTCAATGTGTTTTTGGTCATTATCATAGCACTGTCACTTTAATTGAGCGGCAAAAATAGACCCAGCGCGAAACTATCGAACACTGCTGCTTCAATGACGCTCATGCCTTACGCTGACGTGCTGCTTCTGCATGCGGTACGAAAAATCTAATCTGTTTATGTGGACGCTGCAAAAACATGCGCTGCTCACTCTCTGCTCTCGCGTGCGGTGTGAAACAGGCTTTAGTTTTAATAACTAACTTCTAATAACTGATTTTTTTTTGTCTTTGCCATGATGACGGTACATAGTATTATACTAGATAGTTTTCAAGACGCTAGTACTCAGCTTAAAGTGACATTTAACGACTTAACTATTGTTAGGGTAATTAGGCAAGTTAGGGTAATTAGGCAAATCATTGTATAAAGATGGTTTGTTCTGTAGACAATCGGAAAAAAATATTGCTTAAGTGTGCTAGTAATAATGACCTTTAAAATGGTTTTAAAAAAATTAAAAACTGCTTTTTTTTCTAGCTGAAATAAAACTAATAAGACTTTCTTCGTAAGAAAAAATATCATATGAAATACTGTGAAAATTCCATGCTCTGTTAAACATCATTTGAGAAATATTTGAAAAAGAAAAAAAATCCCAATGTGGGCTAATATTTCTGACTTCAACTGTATATATAGAGACAGCATGACTGAATGACTGTGTTCATATCTTCCTCCAGCCGGCGATGTGCGTGAGCAGCAGATGTGGATGACCCAGCTTCAGCTCTGTGCCCGTCGCCACTCAGACGGCAATGCCAAGGTAACCCACTCACATTTGACTCCACACAATGTGCTCTCATTTCCTTCCTTCACGTCTCACTCGCTCTCTATAACTCTTGCTAGCCGAATGTTTGTCTGGAGGCTCTGCTCCTTTGATTTTGTTCATCCTGTCATCGATGATGTACTTACTGTCCTTTCTGGAAAGTGTCCTTTCTTCTTGTCATCTTCCGGTCTTTGTCTCTCACACTGTCTGCATTTCCTCTGACCTCTTCAGGCTCTGCTTGACGATGATAAATGATGCTGTAGTCGTGTGATTTGTGAGGCTGCTTACTTACATCTCTGTGAATATAAGGCTGTTTGTGATTGGTGACATTAAAAGGATAGTTCACCCTAAAATTTTATTTACTCATCCTCCACGGGAGGGATGGGGCATTGACTTCCATAGTGTTTTATGTTACTACTCTGGATGTCAATAGCTGGTATTTTTGTTTTGTATTCAGTAGAAGAAAGAAATTCATAAAAGTGTAGTTTCACATTTTGGGGTGATCTATCCCTTTAACGGTGAGGCCAGAAGTGATGGTATAGCAGTAAATCTTGAAATGGCTTATTTGACTTCTCACTTGTTATAGCAAATTGAGAGATTATTTTAGCTTTCAGATAATATTACTGACAGAAAATGCTGTTGACATTACATCACAGTGTTGTTGTTTTTTTATTTTTGAGAAAGAAAAAGAAAAAGTTGGAATAGCTTGGAATAAACCTATTAAAATATAGTAAATAACACAAACACACACACATTTTTGTGTATATATATATATATATATATATATATATATATATATATATATATATATATATATATATATATATATATATATATGTATATATATATATATATATACATATTTGTGTGTATATATATATATATATATATATATATATATATATATATATATATATATATATATATATATATATATATATATATATATATATATATACAGATAGATAGATAGATAGATAGATAGATAGATAGATAGATAGATAGATAGATAGATAGATAGATAGATAGATAGATAGATAGATAGATAGATAGATAGATAGATAGATAGATAGATAGATAGATAGATACACACACAGTCTAAGTCAGAATTATTAGCCTTTGAATTTTTTTTCCTTTTTAAATATTTCCCAAATGATTTCAGATAATAGTTGTATTTAATTTTATTAATAATAAAATAAAAAAAATGAAAATAATTCAAATAATGAAAACTCTGTTTAAGTTAAGAAACACATCATTGCACAGATAATAATACCTTTATGAAATGACATTTTACATATCTTGGTCAAAACGTTTTGGTGTTCTCGTCAAATTAAAGGCATGTTCACCACAAAAAAAAATAATGTCATAATTTATTTGATTTAGCACAAAAGAATATAATCTAAAGAATCCTGTAACCATTGACTTCCATAGTTTTATTTTCTCCTAATATGGAAATCAATGGTGACCGGTTTTCAGCTTTTTTTCCATCATCTTTTGTGCTCGGAACGAATAAAAGGTAAGTAAATAATGACTAAATTTTTAATTAACGACTTAATTGATTTGACGTACATATACAGTACATACACATATTAGGGCTGCACCATATTGGATTATTGCGATATGTATTGCAGTATGAATATAATTTCATCAGATGATTTGAGTGAATAGCTCTGTTTCAAAATATTTCACTAATTTAGATCCTCTGGGATGATCAAGCCTTTTTTTCTATGCAGTACATCAAATTTACTTCAAATTTAATAAATTACAAGCATATATAGATACGACAGAGCAAAAATAAAAGTTAAAAACAGCGCTTTGTGGTTTTCTGGAGAATCTAATAGTATTCAAGTACAGAAATTGAACAATCAAAGGTAAAATAACATGATCATCATTGTATAAATTATTTTTAAAAATAAAATTGTCTTTTAGACTAAAATTAATGATCTAGTTCTGCGATGTGATTACTGCAGATACACACATTGCGATATCGATACTCAAACTATATATTGTTCAGCCCTTAAATGCAAATAACTTGTATTTTCATAAAAAATGAATACATTTCCAATGTCATGCAAACAATATTTAAAAAAAAAAGTGACCACACACAATTTTTAATATGTCATCATATCAATAAGGAGTCTTGTTTTTAATATGCCTAGCATGAGTTTTCAGTGTCTGAATTACTGAATCATTAAAGGAAGTTTTAGTGAGGATCTTCTCTAAATCAAAGTAGAAATCTACAGCAGTTGTTATTCAGAAACAATATATTTTAATTCAGTTTACAATAAAGCAAGTAGCTAATTGGTCGCAAGTGTTCTATACATATTGCAGTTCACTAGACATAATCATGTGTTATTTATGCTCTCGTTTCACCTTTATCCACATAGCACGATTTATATTTGACTAAAATATAAACAGTAGTTTTATACTGACAAGAGATACAGTTTTATTTTTATTATATCAGTTCACATACCATGTGACATTGTGCATTACGCGCTGTTTCCTGCTATTGTTTGACTTTGATCACACAGTGATTTGTATGTTTAACCTTTACTGAGTTAAACTTTAAGCCTCTCCATTGAGACATGCCATTAAGTCATGCCTCGAGATGCGAAATACTGCCTGAAAGAGATTCAGATGGATGTTTAAATGCATCAATATGCAGTGTTTAAACAGATGGTGTTGTGTGCAATTATTTGTTGTAATTTTCAGCTCACTTGAGTGGCAGAATAATGATAACTCCAGTCCGATCTGGAAATGAGTGTTTACATATGGGCGAAACTGGCATTATCCACTAATTTAGAGTGTGGATTAAATGGAATGGAATGAAATGAAATTTAACCTTGAGGCAAACACATTGTTTGACTTCTATTAGCATTTGTTTTCAATATATGACCGACAAATTGCAGTCTAATAACACAACCAGTGTAAACTGCTAATGCATTCTAAGAGAAGGAAAAAAATCCTTGCAGTCTCTTTGATTAATCACATTATAAGCAAAGTCATTTGAAAGCACACAAATCTGGGCCTGGCTATTATCATCGGCCTAAGGCTAAATAAATTACACTAGCAGAGTGTTATATTTATTCATGTAATGACTAAATCCATAATGCATGCAACAGATGTGACTTTTGGGCACTCTTTGCTTTGTGGGCCTATTTTTTAATTTTAACAGAACTCAACTTGCTATTTAGTTTACTGTTCACTGCGTTGAGTGTTTTTGGGGTATTGTTATGTTTTTTCTGAAAGATGTATCATGTAATTATTATCCTTTCACAAAATGTTTATGGGTCAGAGACTAAAAGAAACCAAAATCTCTTCTCTGGCATATTTAGAATTATTTAATGACATTGAAAGTCTCTATTTAGGGTTTACAAAACACTTACAAAATTAACATTGTAAAACTTTATTAATTTGCGTTTATCATTCATCCACTGGATTTAAAATATTTGTCAGCAAGAAGTATGTGTGTATATATATACTCACCGGCCACTTTATTAGGTACATCTGTCCAACTGCTCGTTAACGTAAATTTCTAATTAGCCAATCACATGGCAGCATCTCAATGCATTTAGGCATGTAGGCATGGTCAAGACTATCTGCTGCAGTTCAAACTGAGCATAAGAATGGGGAAGAAAGATGACTTTGAACGTGGCATGATCATTGGTGCCAGACGGGCTGGTCTGAGTATTTCAGAAGCTTCTGATCTACTGATATTTTCATGCACAACCATCTCTAGGGTTTACAGAGAATGGTCCGAAAAAGAGAAAATATCCAGTGAGCGGCAGTTCTGTGGGTGCAAATGCCTTGTTGATGTCAGAGGAGAATGGCCAGACTGGTTCCAGCCGATAGAAAGGTAACAGTAACTCAAATAACCACTCGTTACAACCGAGGTATGCAGAAGAGCATCTCTGAATGCACACCACATCCAACCTTGAGGCAGATGGGCTACAGCAACAGAAGACCACACTGGGTGCCACTCCTGTCAGCTAGGAACAGGAAACTGAGGCTACAATTTGCATAGGCTCACCAAAATTGGACAATTGAAGATTGGAAAAACATTGCCTGATCTGATGAGTCTCGATTTCAGCTGCAACATTCGGATGGTAGGGTCAGAATTTGGAGTTAACAACATGAATCCATGATCTATCCTGCCCTGTATCACGCTTCAGGCTGGTGGTGGTGGTGTAATGGTGTGGGCGATATTTTCTTGACACACTTTGGCCCCATTGGTACCAATTGAGCACCATGTCAATGCCACTACCTACCTGAGTATTGTTAACCTCATTTATTATCGTATTAATCTTAACGCACTATGTCATAAAGTGCGAATCATCTCAGACTGGTTTCTTGAACATGACAATGAGTTCACTGTACTCAAATGGCCTTCACAGTCACCAGATCTCAATCTATTAGAGCACCTTTGGGATGTGGTGGAATGGGATATACACATCATGGATGGGCAGCCGACAAATCTGCAGCAACTACGTGATGCTATCATGTCAGTATGGACCAAAATCTCTAAGGGAAAATTTCCAGTACCTTGTTGAATCTATGCTATGAGAATTAAGGCAGTTCTGAAAGCAAAAGGGGGTCCAACTCGGTACTAGTACTAGTGTACCTAATAAAGTGTACCTAATAAAGTGGCCGGTGAGTGTAATTTACAATAGAATTCATTATAAACACTTATTTTTTATATATATCTTGATAAGTGCATATTTTTGCATTGCACTTATTTTTTTTTAATTAAAATTCTAATAAAATTCTAAAACAAACTTAATATATATATTTTTTGATCAAATAAATGCATGTCCTATTGTGCATGAAATACTGTATATGTTTTCTATATATTTAAAATTAAATGTACTTTTATGTGCTGTTTTACAGCACTGTAAACAGCTATGGGGTCTAAGGGTCTTTATAATGCAAGACTTATGTAACATGATATTCAGGGCTCTGAGGACTGAACAATTGACTGCCTTTAGACTGGGAGAAAGCAATAGCATGAGGCTGGTGGAGCTCCATCAGACCTGAATAAAATGCTCATTTCCACATGTACAGAAAGGCTCATATAGTGTGGTCTCATTTGGGGCAGCTTCAAAAAAATGCCATCTTCCTCTGAGCCTGAGAGTCCATTTGGAAACACCCAGGGGAGCAATGTTCTCTGTAGTTTCTCACAAACACACAGGTGCTATTACCTTTTCTTTCTTCTTTTTTTTATTTGATTTTTTTTTTACCTAACCACATCCTCTGTTTGTTTGATGTTTGATATGGATTGTTTTTCATACAGAACATATCGCTGTTCTGAGACCGATATGCTGAAGCCGTTGTTGCTCTTACACTCTTAAATTACGGCCCTTTATTGGCATCAAAGGTTCTTAATGGGACCTTTTACAGACTTTTAAATAAAAAAGTTCAATTATTTTTAATTTCAATTATTGTTCTTTTAATAAAATCCTCACAATAATATTAATCATAGTAATAGTGATAATAATAATAATATAGTTGGCGCAGTGGGTAGTGCTGTCGCCTCACAGCAACAAGGTCGCTGGTTTGAGCCTAGGCTGGGTCAGTTGGCGTTTTTGTGAGGAGTTTGCGTGTTATCCCCGTGTTGGGGTGGGTTTCCTCCGGGTGCTCCAGTTTACGAAGTCTATTAGGTGAATTAGGTAAGCTAAAATTGTCCTTAGTGTATGTGTGTGAATGAGTGTGTATGGATGTTTCCCAGTGATGGGTTGCAGATGGAAGAGCATCAGCTTCGTAAAACATGTGCTGGATAAGTTGGCAGTTCATTCCTCTGTGGCGACCCCGGATTAATAAAGGGACTAAGCCGAAAAGAAAATGAATGAGTGATGACTGAATAATAATGATAATAATAAATGATTATTAACAACTAATAACTTGACATCTATTAGATTAGATTAGATTAGATTCAACTTTTTTGTCATTACATGTACAAGTACAAGGCAACGAAATGCAGTTTTGGTCTAACCAGCAGTGCAATAGCAGCAAGTGCAGGATACAGGTATAAGTTATAAAGTGCAGTTATAGAAAAACTATAGTAATATTTACAGATGGATGTACTATGAACATTATATACAGGTTGTATTAGCTATGAACAGATTTACAATTTGTTAAACTGTGAGAAATAGAAGCCGTTTCTAATATATCAATTTCTGGTGTGGGTTAGGACAAAAAAGCTCGATAGTCAGGCACACTCCTGTCAATCTAGTTTTGAACCTATTTCAACCACTGGGTGTCAAACTTACATACTGCACCTTTAAACATTATTGAAATTTAAAATGTTTTTTTTTTTCAAATGGCAAAGCAGCATTTCTACAGTCTTCAGTGCCATGTGATCTTTTAGTAACCATTATATGCCGATTTGATGCTCATGAATTTTTATTTCTTTTCTGTGTGAAAATCATACATGTTTTTTTTTTTAAGAATACAGGCTATAAAGTTTTTAATTTGAAAATAGAAAAGTTTTATGGACACTGTGGAATTAAACACAGCCCCGCTTGAATATAAGTTTTAAAGTCCCTCTGAAATCAAATTCCTCTGAAGTTTTTTTGTCAGAAGTCAAATCTGGGTAATCTTAAAATTAAACAAAACTGTAATTTGGTGAAAGGGGAGGGGCTACTATAAGCCCCGCCCCCTTCAACTTGTGCACTGTTCAAATTACTAAAAAAACTTTTTTAGTAATTCCCTTTTTTATGTTAAAGATGAAAACATTCACTGGATAAAACTGCTGTAAAAATGCATCAGATTAAATTTTTTTTCAGATTTTTTTGCATAAATCTGTTAATCAACCTCAGTCCTGATCAAAACTATTAAACATTAAAAAAAATAAACTTTTTAGTTGCCAAATTCACAAATGATGTCACTGATTTGGTGAAAAAAACCCAAAAATGTATTTGTGATGTATTTTCAATATAAAAAGTAATTGTGGACTGGATTTTTTTTAACCTTTTATCACAGTCTTGGACATGTGAATAATTAGTAACAACATTGGCTTTGGTGCATTGTTAGATTTTCATTTTTTCTCCCTAATTTACTGTTGGTGGCTGTCTTTGCCCAATTGACTTTTACTATAACCACATTTGATGGTGCATAAATACACAGTCTGTGTTTTTGTTTACTCCAAGTAGTTATGAGAATCATATTTTGATTTTCTCAGACACATCAAGGAAAGTGCGCAAAGGTCACTTTCACATATACACATTCTCACACCTTCATTTGCTCTTATACGCCATATAAAATCCAGAAACTAAGCTTTTGTGCACAGGCCTATCTAAAAGGTTAATGGTGCAAACGAATGATAAACAGAAAAAATAACAAATTTGACCTATTACCAACAGGGAAAACCACCAACAATCAAAAATGCATGATGATATGGTGTCATGGTTTTGCAATCAAAAAAATGTGTTTATAATGGAAGTCAATGGGGCAAAAACAGCCACCAACAGTAAATTAGCAAGCAAGAAAGAAAAGTGACAATGCATCAAAGGCAATGTTGTCTCACATGTCCAAGACTTTGATATAAGGTAAAAAAAAACTCCACAATTGACCCTTCGCTAAGCCCTGCCCTCCTTAGTTACTGTTGCTATGCCTGTCAAGCTTTCGTGCCTGGCACATGTATTATAATGTGTATGTCTATGTATTTTAATGTATATGAGATATCCGAGTAAGCCAGACAAAAAAAAGGACTGCAGTATGCATTGCAGGGGTATATTCACGAGATAATAGGCAACCGATTAGAAAATAACATTGAAGCTAGGTTAGCCTAGCCGCCTCATACTCTAACCATTCAACAGCAAAACAGCAAAAGAGGTGAAAATTTTAAGTACTATGATAACAAATTAAACTGTGATTTTTCATTTTTAGTCAAAAAGCCTGACTATTGTTGTGCAATGAAATAAAGCATTACTAACCGACAAGGAAACACGCATGGACAGTGCTTCTACATCATTCATTCATAGAAAGAGCAGCCAGAAAGGGGAAATTGATGGATTTGTGCCAAATATAAGCATCGACACATAACAATGTACAGTAACTATATCTGTCAGTATGTTTGTGTACTCTTTATCCAGTTTCTATTCTAATTTACAGTTACAGTATGTGGACGAAATAAATATATTGAAATGCAAATCAAGGTATAAGTAGCAGAAGTGAACAAATAGATTTTCCCTACCAGCAAATATTAATCCAACACCAAATATAAAAGCAGACACTAACCCACTATAATGTCATCCCAATGTCTAAATCTCCAAAAGACCGACGAAAACATCAGTGAATTGTAGCTCTGACATGGACATGACGGTTATAAATTACTCAAAAACAGCTGCGGGTGAAGTATATTGATCGCAAGCCCTCAGATTGTGATCATATCTCTGTTTTGTTCTGTTGATATATCATTTCAAATATTCGTAGCTTGAAACAGATGGAAATATTACTGCTATTAGTATGACTACTTTTGTGATGGCTTAAACGGAGCAGTGCTCATAATATCGAGCGAAAAAAAAGAAAAAGAAAAAGACAGCTGGGAAACATAACCTGCTTTGTATTTTTGTAGGAAACACAGTTTAGATCTTTTCACGGTAAGAGGTGTGTGAGATATTGCCGTCTATCACTGAATGTGTCAGGAATATCAAAACAAAACCAACTTAACTCCGTTTCTTTAGCGCCCCTTACACAGCTTGATCCACGCTGGCATTTCTCCCCTTGGGTTTTAGGTTTTGAAATTCGTCCCGTCCAAACTTTAAGGACACCGGGTGTCAGATTTGCACAATCCATATGCACAACACTTTGGCCTGTTTCCCTTGCTCGAAAACTTGACACAGCCCTTGCACGTAGCTACGGTTGCTAAGCCACAATTGGTGGGTGGTGTTTTTTGGGTGTGGCTTAGCGAAGGGTCAATTACTTTTTATATTGAAAATACGTCATTTTGTGTGTGTTTTTTTACCAAATCAGTGACGTTATTTATGAATTTGGAAATTAAAGAGTTAAAATCCTGTACTTTTCGAAGCAATTGAGTAGTTTTGATCAGGACTGCGGTTGATTAACAGATTTATGCAAAAGAGTTTGAAGAAAATATTAATCTGATGCATTTTTACAGCAGTTTAATTCAGTGGATGTTTTCATCCCGGGCATAACAAAACAGTAGTGAATTTGCCCATGTGTGTGTATTGTTGAAGTTTTTTTTTTATTCAAAGCGTTTTCTCAAAATATGTGTCAAAATAAGATTTGTCACCAAAAATCATTCCACTGGCTGAAACAGAAAAAGTTATGGCCAAATTAAGACTCAAAATCACCCCAGAGTGGATGAAACTATCCCAAACAACACATAAGGGTTAATAACCATTATACATAGAAGAAAGCAGCATCATTTTTTAAGTGTGGCAGTGCTGTAAAAAAGAAAGAAAGAAAGAAAGAAAGAAAGAAAGAAAAAAAGCAACTTTCTCCACTGTGTAATGCAGGAAAGCTTAGCATAAAAAGAGCATCAATCATCTTAGACCTGCAATTTTGCGACGTTTGTGCATGCATGCTTCAAACACTTGCTTCTGTTCACTTTTTTCCTCATCATCAGTCAGCGCACACTAAACACTTTTGCAAATCAGATCCATAATTCCTCCACGATCAGCAGTGATGGAATGAGATTGCAGTTCTCAGGTTGTTCCGAGATGAAAGCATTTCAAACCTTTATCTTTGTGCAGTGGGGAACAGTCCTCCACAGGAAGCTCTTCCTCCTCTCTCTGCCTCGGCTCATATTGCATCTGCCGTTTCATATCCCGCCATGCACTGCCTTTCCCCGCTCTCTCTCCCCCTCCCTGTGTTTACGTGGCTCCTGTCCGGCTCTTGTCAGGCCGATGATGCTCTTTTGCGTGATGGCAGATCGTCCCGGGCCGCTTCCCGTGGCCTGCTCTCCCCTTCATTCCTGCTTCTGCCATTGCTGCTGTCTGTTTCAGGGCTGCTCCTCCTCTTCCTCCTCCTCCTCTTCATCCACCGGCCGGACCCGCAGCTTGTCCCTGCACCCGCACCCCGTCCCGCAGAACTCCTTCATCTCTGCTCAGAGACAGAGCCCTCAGCATGGGACGCCTGCCTCCGTCATCAGCATCACCCACCACAGGTCTCCCACCGGCGGCCAGCGGGCCTGCAGTCGACACCCTGCAGGACTGCACCAGGTCAAAGAGGTACAGACCGAGACTGATCAACCACTGCTTTTAGACAGACCAACTGACCTTCTGTTTGATTTAACCCTTAGATGCAAATTTAGGATTTTAGTTTTAGCTATGTGTTTTAGTAAGCATTTGTTTTAGAAAATATATTTAGCATTGGAATAAGTAGCTTACTATGCATTATGCATTTTAAAATAAATGGCGTATTCATTACTTTATTATGTATATCAGATGGTATATTTCATTTTATGCTATGCTAATTTCTATTAAATAAAATAGTATTATTGTAGTTGTTTCCCAGTACTGGGTTGTGGCTGGAAGGTCATCCGCTATGTAAAACATATGCTGGAATAGTTGGCGGTTCATTCCACTGTGGCGACCCCTGATAAATAAGGGAGTAAGTCGAAGGAAAATAAATGGATGAATTATTGTAGTTTCCCAGTACTGGGTTGTGGCTTGAAGGGCATCTGCTGCGTAAAACAAATGCTGGAATAGTTGGCAGTTCATTCCACCGTGGCGGCCCCTAACAAATAAGGGACTAAGTCGAAGGAAAATGAATGATTTATTGTAGTTTCCCAATACTGGGTTGTGGCTGTAAGGGCATCCTCTGTGTAAAACATATGCTGGAATAGTTGGCGGTTCATTCCACTGTGGAGATCCCTGATAATTAAGGGAAAAAGTCGAAGGAAAATAAATCAGATAATTAATTATCGTAGTTTCCTAGTTCTAAGTTGTGGCTGGAAGGGCATCTTCTGCGTACAACATATGCTGGAATAGTTGTTGGTTCATTCCACCATGGCAACTCTTGATAAATAAGGGACTAAGTTGAAGGAAAATGAATGAATGACTGAATTATTGTAATTTCCCAGTACTGGGTTGTGGCTGGAAGGGCATCCACTGCGTAAAAGATATGCTGGAATAGTTGGCAGTTCATTCCACTGTGGAGACCCCTGATAATTAAGGGACTAAGTTGAAGGAAAATAAATGAGATAATTAATTATTGTAGTTTCCTAGTACTGGGTAGTGGCTGGAAGGGCATCTGCTGCGTACAACATATGCTAGAATAGTTTTCGGTTCATTCCACCGTGGCGGCCCTGATAAATAAGGGACTAAGTCAAAGGAAAATAAATGAATGAGATAATATTGTAGTTTCCCAGTACTGGGTTGTGGCTGGAGGGGCATCTGGTGCGTAAAACATATGCTGGAATAGTTGGCGGTTCATTCCGCCATGGTGACCCCTGATTAATATTTATTTATTATTGTATGTGAAAAATGTCTAAACGTCTGATGTCTAATTTATGTCTAAATATGCTTTCATTTGTTAGCGAATTATATATTTTTTTACTTTAGGTATTATTGCAATTGGGGCTGCACAATATATACTTTTTGCGTCGGTATCACAATGTGTGTATCCGGGATAGATACATTACAGGATTAGATTATTTATTAAAGATTAAAAGTAATTAATAAATTATTATTAAATAATATTATTTTTAAATAGTTATGTTATGATTGTAATGCTGTTTTTGTCTGATTGTTCAATTTCTGTACCTAAATACTATTAGAAATTCATGAAAACCATACAGCACTGTTTATTTAACTTTTATTTTTGCTCTGTTGTATCTATATATGCTTGTAATTTATTATAATTTATGTAAATGCACTGCATAGGAAAAGACTTGATCATCCCAAGCTATCTACATTAATGAAATCTTATCAAACAGAGTTATTTAATATATCTGCTGAAATTATATTCATATTGCGATGAATATATATATATATATATATATATATATATATATATATATATATATATATATATATATATATATATATATATATATATATATATATATATATATATATATATATCTATCTATATATATATATATATATATATATATATATATATATATATATATTTATATAGATAGATAGATAGATATATATATATATACATTATAGAAGAAAAACAAAATATCGCAATGTCAGATTTTTCCAATATCGCGCAGTCCTAATTGCGATCATAGTAGTACATGTAACCAAAATGTAAAATACAGATTTTTTAAAAGAAGTGCCATAAAGTCCTGTATTAAGACATGATAGAATATTTAATCCAATGAATGAATAATTACACTTTACTTGAATGGGGAGTTCATAAGACTGTCGGGAAAACTTTATAATCATGACATAACACGTCATGAATATGAAGGAGATTGTATGCATGCTCTTGACCACAGTCATGGGTCATTCGCCTCGTTATGAAATTTTAAATACATAGGTGTCGTTATTTGAGACGTCTTTATTATGACAACTTGATATAACCTAATACATCACAATCTGATTTTTGTCTTTGTTGTGACAACTTGCCATTACCAAGACAACAAAACCTGTCATCATCTTTGTCGTGACAACTTCACATTATCAAGGCAACATAACTTGTCATAAATTCGTCATAAACATGATTGTTATGAGGCCATTGGAAATATGTCATGAATTTTATAACAGTTTTATTAATATTTTTCTTGACCCTTAACTATAATAGTACAAATGAATTTGTCATTAAAATGTCATTAAATATTAATGAAGCTGTTTTAAAATAGTTAGAGAGAGTACTGAAACCTTTACTGAGAAATTTGAATGACAAATTAATTTTGTTTCATTAATAAAAGTGATCAGAAAAACGTTCATGACAATCATATTTATGACAAGTTATCTTGTAATGTCAAGTTGTCATAACAAAGACATCTCAAACAATGTCACCTTTGCATTTTAAATAAAATAACTGGGTGAGGGGCGGCGCAGTGATGCAGTGGGTAGCGCTGTCTCTTCACAGCCGGGAGGTCGCTGGTTCGAGCCTCAGCTGGGTCAGTTGGCATTTCTGTGTGAAGTTTGTGTGTTCACGTGGGTTTCCTCCGGGTGCTCTGGTTTGCCCCACAAGTCCAAAGACATGCGCTATAGGTAAATTGTGTAAGCTAAATTGGCCATAGTGTATGAGTGTGAATGATAGTGTATGGGTGTTTCCCAGTGATGGGTTGCAGCTGGGAGGGCATCTGCTGTAAAAACATATGCTGGATAAGTTGGTGGTTCATTCTGCTGTGGCGACCCCTGATAAATAAAGAGACTAAGCCGAAAAGAAAATGAATGAATGAATGAATGAATGAATGAATGAAAAACTGGGCGAATGACACTCGATGACAGTGATAAGCATGTGTAAAATCTCATTCAAATCCATGAGATGTATTATGTCATGATGATAAAAGTGTCTTGACAGTCAAAGACCTCTTCATGTGAAGTGTTAGCATATATACAGATGAAGTCAGAATTATTAGCCCCCTTTGATTTTTTTTTTTTTCTTTTTTAAATATTTCCCAAATTATGTTTAACAGAGTAAAGGCATTTTCACAGTATGTCTGATAATATTTTTTTCTTCTGGAGAAAGTCTTATTTGTTTTATTTCAGCTGGAATAAAAGCAGTTTTAAATTTTTTTAAAAAACATTTTAAGCTCAAAATTATTACCCTCTTTCAATAGTCTACAGAACATACCATCGTTATACAATAACTTGCCTAATTACCCTAACCTGCCTTGTTAACCTAATTAACCTAGTTAAGCCTTTAAATGTCACTTTAACCTGTATAGAAGTGTCTTGAACAATATCTAGTCAAATATTATTTACTGTCATCATGGCAAAGATAAAATAAATCAGTTATTAGAAGTGAGTTATTAAAACTATTAAATTTAGAAATGTGTTAAAAAAAATATTCTCTTCGTTAAACAGAAATTGGGAAAAAAATAAACAGGGGGCTAATAATTCTGACTTCAACTGTACATGCATTCATACACATTGAATTGACTTTTAAACATCTGTTCACACTACTAGATGTTGAGGATCAAAGGGTGAAATATAAAATGCTGTCTGTCACTCCTGCTGAAGAGTTTAGAGTTGTCACATGCTAGTAGTTGTTAAAGTGAGCACACAGTCTTGCTGTAAGGTTTGAAGGCTGACAGAGGTTCAGTCTGCAGTCAGCAGCGTCTCGCCCTCAGCTGCTCTTTGAGTGCTGCGTCAGCATCAGAAACCCGCTGATCAGCAGGAAGCTGCCCTCATCACGTTGTTTTGACATTGTTGCAGTGATTCCACACAATAGACTGAGGATGTGAGCGGTGGTCAGTTTTGGACTCAGAACTACACTTTTTGTCGTTCATATAATTCATTTATTCATTTATTTTCTTTTCAGCTTAGTCCCTTTATTAATCTGGGTTCGCTACAGCGGAATGAACCGCCAACTTATCCAGCATGTGTTTTACACAGCGGATGCCCTTCCAGCTGCAACCCATCACTGGGAAACATCCAGACACACTCATACACTACAGTCAATTTTAGCTTACCTATACCACATGTCTTTGGACTTAAGGGGGAAACCGAAGCACCCAGAAGAAACCCACGTGAACATGCAAACTCCACACAGAAACGCCAACTGGCCCAGCCGAGGCTCGAACCTGCGACCTTCTTGCTGTGAGGCGAACGTGCTACCCACTGCGTCGCCCCGTCGTTCATATCTTCGCATTGAACAACAATTTCTTGATTAACTAGCGATGAATGCTAGCATTAGCAATTTTAGCTAAAACTGTGCAGTAGATGAAAGTCAGTGGCTACCGGCACTTTGGGAGTGTAAATAAACATATACAGAGATAGTTCACCTAAATATTAGAATTGTCATAATTTCCCCATCTACTTGTTCCAAACCTGTATGAGTTTCTTTCTTCTGTTGAACACAAAGGAAGATAAACTGAAGAGTGTATGTATGTATGTATGTATGTACTGTATGTATGTGTATATATATATATATACAGTATTTTCAGCTTGTCCAGGATAAGCACAAATACCATTTAGATGAACACTACAACACACATGCTATATCTTTGGTACAAATGAAAGATTTGCTGTTTATTGGTACATTATTATAGGGATATTTCACCCAAATTTCTGAAAATTTACTCCTTATTTGCTCACCTTCAAGTGGTTTCAAAAAGTTGTTTTTTCTGTCAAACACAAATCAAGATATTTTGAAGAATGTTGGAAACCAGTAACCACTGAGGTTACTAGTAGGAAATACAAACACTATGGAGGTCAATGGCTGTAGGTTTCTAGCATTTTTCTAAATAACTTATTTTGTGTTCAACAGAAGAAAGAAACTATAGGTTTGTGGAAAGTAAAGGGTGAGAAAATGAACACTTTTTCAGTTTCGGTGATCCATAAATAAAATGTTTATTTGTGTTTTATTTTATAAACTACTAAAAATTTCTCTTTAGAAATCAAAATAAAAAAAGTATCATTTATATTATTTATTTGCAGAAAGTAGGACAATGTAAAAACATGAACACTACCTGACCAAAGTCTTTTCGTGGATCCCAGTTGTAAGAGCAACAAATAATAACTTCTAGTAGACTTCTAGTAGATCATTCGGAACAGTGGAGATTTTACAGACATGAAAGTGTGGGGAGCAGAGGGAGGGGAATGATTGGCAAATGACCTTAAGCCGGGAATCAAACTCGGGTCATCGTGAGCACCTTGGTGCTATGTGTCGATGCACTAACCACTAGGCTATTGGTGCCAACTGATCAGATTTTATTTTGATAAATCGAACCTCAACTTAGAGGCCTTTACCTTTTATATAAGCCACTTCTGATACCAAACGTCATCTAGAATTTAAGTTATTATTTGTTGTTTTTCAAACTTTGGTTAGACAACAAGACTTTTGTCAGGTATACTCTACAACATATTTTACATTTATTATACTGACCTATTGGAATTTTGTGCAAATAGATGATCTAAATGCTAACATTCTTATTGTTAACCCTAATCCTAACACATTTTAAATAAAATAAAAACACCTTATCACTTGTTTATTAATCATGAAATAGCATTTTACTAAAAACACATCACTAGTTAATCCAGAGAACTGAAAATAACTCTCTTCCTTGGTCTTCTAATTTTTTTCCAAAGCTGATTTTCTGCAATGAGTTCCCTTACATTTACACTATATTAAATAGAGTGAATGTCAAAGAATCAAGTAACTTGCTTTTTGCTGTGTTTTGAGCTGTCAGTTTGTTTGACCCTAGTGTGTCATATTCAGGCAACCAGCTGCTTTTTCTTGCTCTCAGGCCATATTTTTGTCCTTGAATTCGACGACACTGTCACTTTCACTGACAGTCTAAAGGAAACATTGGAAACCAGCTGAGACTCATAAAATGTGCTTTCGGAATGTGTGCGCATCTACGCAGTGAGGTGGAAATTATTATTAGCAATCTCTCTGAATATCTTGCCAACGTGTTTTTTCACTCTGCGTAATTTTGGCAAGCGTATTTAAAGGGATAGTTCACATATAATGCATCAAAACTCTATCATTATTTGCTCAGCTTACATTCTGATAAATAGAATGAAAGATGAGTAAATAATTGCACCATTTTGAGATTTAAAGTGGAGTCAAAGTTTGTGTGCACGTCTATATGATTGGCATTTTACTTGTTCTGCTGTGTATAATAGCTGTTTTGTATTTGGCTTATATTTATATATATATATATATTAGTTGAAGTCAAAATTAATAAACTTCCTGAATTATTAGCCCCCCTGTTTATTTTTTTTTTTTCAATTTCTGTTTAACGGAGAGATGATTTTTTTCTAAACATAATCGTTTTAATAACTCATTTCTAATAACTGATTTATTTTATCTTTATATTTATTGATTTATATTTATTTTTCATTACACTTCTATACAGCTTAAAGTGACATTTAAAGGCGTAACTAGGATAATTAGGTTAACTAGGCAAGTTAGGGTAATTAGGCAAGTTATTGTATAATGATGGTTTGTTCTGTAGACTATCGAAAGAAAATAGCTTTAAAGGAGCTAATAATTTTGACCTTAAAATGGTTTTTAAAAAATTAAAAAGTGCTTTTATTCTAGCCAAAAATTAAACAAATAAGACTTTCTCCACAGGAAAAAATATCAGACATACTGTGAAAATTTCCTTGCTCTTTTAAACATCACTTGGGAAATATTTTAAAAGGAAGAAAAATCAAAGGGGGGCTAATAATTCTGACTTCAACTATACAGGGCTTGACATTAACTTTTTTGATCTCCAGCCACTGTGATAAGTAGATTTCCAACATTACTAGCCACTCGCCATATTCACTAGCCACAATTTTGTTATTGGGGAAAATATATTTTATATGCATAGATTTGACTTTGACATGCTAAAATTACTTGATTTAGATTTTGTGTTATGTCCACATACCTCCTCATTCATTTCACTTTTTGTGTGTGTTATGTATGAGCTTGCTCAATGTGCATGAGCAAATGCCTTGTGTCGCATTGCAATTAGTTTTTATTTCACATGACTTTTCAGGCCTCAAAATTAAGGAGTTACCAAATTCATCTCTGACCACACCAAAAATAAATAAATAATTTATTAGCCACAAATTTTAAAATAATGTGTCAAAACAAGCAAATCTAGCTGTATACATGCTCTTTTTAATTCAACAAAGCTTTTCTTTAAAACATTTTTTACATTTATAAAAATATAAATATTGTCATATATCTAAAATACCCACACGGAAAGAACCTATATAAACATATATGTTTTAACATGGGTTTTGATATAGGTTTTTAATATATGTGACATATATAAAATTGGCCGTTTTCCTATATTATATATACATATATGTACACATGCTTCTTTAATTGTTATTCGTATTATTAAGTGTTTAAAACCTTTGTTCATGTTTTTAAAATCACAAAAGAGAATTTGTGCTGTTCTATGCATACGCTATAGCAAATCTACACCCTTGCCTCTAGGCACGGTTTTTAACAGGTGATGTGATGCACGCGAGGGATCATCCTCTCATTCGGTATTCACCTGCTTTCTTTTGCTTAGGCAAACACAATTAGTTTTGTCAGTTGTGCTGCTTCTCGATTCTAAGATCACATCTGCACGAATATTGGGCCGTCTTTATTGTCAAACCCTGCTTTAAAGAAAACTATCATTTAAAAATGATTTTCAACCAGCCAAAGTGATATATATATTTTATTACACTTTCTTATATAGTTTTTATGGCTAATAATCAAGAGAACAGAAGTCTTGATTGACAGTGGCCACAAACATTGTTGAAAAATCTATAATTTTGACTCCTACAATGTATTTTTGACTATTGCCAGAAAAGTCAGTGCAACAAAAAGACATTTTGTCCTGCATTTGATTAGTCATTTATTGAGATAATTATCAATATTGACAAATATCAATATTGAAGAAAAAAATGTACAAATTATTTATTCTAAAATGAGTAGGCTCAGTGGTTAGCACTGTCACCTCACAGCAAAAAGGTCGCTGGTTCGAGTCCCTGCTGGGTCAGTTGGCATTTGTGTGTGAAGTTTGCATGTTCTCCCCGTGCTGGCGTGGGTTTCCTCCGGGTGCTCTAGTTTCCCCCACAATCCAAAAGCATGCATTATAGGTGAATTGGGTAAATAAAAATTGGCTGTAGTGTGTGAGTGTGTGTATGTGGGAATGTGACAGTCTGTGGGTGTTTCTCTGTACTAGTTTGCGGCTGGAAGGGCATTCGCTGCGTAAAACATATGCTGGAATAGTTGCTGGTTCATTCCGCTGTGGGACTAAGCCGAAGGAAAATTAATGAATGAATAAAACGAGTTATTGTTGGTTTATTCTGCTGCAGCAATGGAAATAAGCTGAAGGAATTTCTGAAGTTATTTCTTCTTACACACACCTGCTGGTTGTGGGCCTGTAGCTTTTGAATTTTTTTTTTCAAACGCAGCTTTATAGCCGACACTGGACAGCGCCACACTTCTTTTATTATCGCCACTAGTCCTCTGGCGCCAACCTGGTGTGTCAGAACACTAAAGTGAGTTCAATAGCCTAATGATGTTCTCATGGATTCAATCGTCCTCTCATTTGTCTCTAGTCAAGCCCCATCTTTCCTGGTCCTGGAGCCATGCACCCTCTCCGGCACACTTACTTAAACTCATTCCGGCCCATTTACACCTGCTGGTATGGAGCTGAAAGAGAGTAATCTTCAGGCTGTCAGTCAGAGATGTGGCTGGAGCCTCCGCTGTTGAAAAGCATTTAGATATAGAGTGACCGTTTCTCTTCTGCTGACCAGAGATAGCAGAGATCAGTTTTTTTTTTTTTGCTATCTCATTCACATTAGTTGTTTTCATCACTTATACAGTTTTCAGCCTGTGGAGTTCTTTTGGATTTTCTTTCTTTATCATTACGGCAGCTTCTGTAGGAGTCTTAAAGGGATAGTTTCACCCAAAAATACAAGTCTTCATACAATTCTCATCCTCCTACTACATGAGTTTCTTTCTTTCTTCTAGATATATTGAAAAGTATTGGCCAGACATTAACCCTACACCAGAGGCGATTTTAGGATTTTTATTTTGGGGGGCTCAGCTCCTTATAAGGTAAAAAAAAAAAAAAAAAAAAAAAAATATATATATATATATATATATATATATATATATATATATATATATATATATATATATATATATATATGTATATATATATATATATATATATATATATAGCCTAATAATACATTTATAAGTAGTAATTTAATAGTAATACACTTAAAAATGTTTGTTTAATATGGGTTGTATACTGGTATTCCTCTGTATTACATAGACCATTTGAGTTCTGAATAAGCCAAATAGGCTCAACCCACCCGTTTACTATAGTAAAAACCACTTTCTATATTCAAGTGCATTTTTTGTTTTCATGTATTAAATAAATAAATAAATTGCCACTTTTCTAATTAAATGACATACATATAAATATATATTTTTAAACTTACGGGCTAATTCACATATTTCACGATCTGAATGATAATAATAAATAAGTATTTTTTTAATACTAGACAATACTTGATGTTTCTATCTCTGTCAGTGATGATTGAGGCATGAAACTCTGATTATTTATGGTGACTAGAAATCGTCTGATGGTGAATTATGTGTTGGTGATGGTGAGTGTGTGATACTCTCGAAATTAGTTTATAAATAAACTTCACTAATTAACTTAATCATTTTTACAAATTATGGACGTCAAGGTGGCGCAGTGGGTAGCACAATCACCTCACAGCAAGAAGGTCACTGGTTTGAGCCTCGGCTGGGTCAGTTGGCATTTCTGTGTAGAGTTTGCATGTTCTCACCGTGTTTGCGTGGGTTTCCTCCGGGTGCTCCGGTGTCCTGGGAGGGCATCCGCTGCGTAAAACATATGCTAGATAAGTTGACGGTTCATTTCGCTGTGGCGACCCCAGATTAATAAAGGGACTAAGCTTAAAAAAAAGGAATGAATGAATGAATGAATTTTTACAAACTTTAGTGGATTGAACATAACTATTAAGTTGTCCTAAAAAACATCAGAATTGTGTTGTTTTAACTCATTTAAAATAAGTAGTTTGAACAATCAGCAAAAGGTTTTTTTTTTGTAAATGCACTGTAAAAAGTGATTAGTTACTTAAAGCGAATAAACCAATTGCCTTAAAAGCAACAAGTTGACTTTATAAAAATAAAGTATGTAAACCCATTGTCACTTGGAACTGTTAAGTTGACTTAATTTTTATAATAATGCTTATTGTGCTTACATTGACTTTAAAGTCAATTAATCCCTTTTTACAGTATCAGACTAGTTTAGCATGTCTGATTTCAAATAATTACTGTGATTATCACAATATTACATATTTGGTGCTTTATTAAGTCTATAAAATCTACAATTACAGCCTGTATTGAATTTAGAAGACACACTGGAAGAGCAGATTTATTTTACTGTATGTCATTTTGCTTGATACAGAAAAGCTTGCAAAAAATATATAATAAAGGTGTATTGGAAAAAAAGTGATTAGTTTAGTTTCATTTAAAAAAGTGACAATGGGTGTAAAGTCAACATGTTGCTTTTAAGGCAATTGGTTTACTCGCTTTAAATAGCTAATCACTTTTTACAGTGTGGGTATATTGACTTTCATAGTTTTTGGGATGGATGCAGTGGTTACCGTAAATTCAGAGCTTAATTTGAGGAAGATCCTGTTCTGGAAAATGTCAGATATTCGAGTTTTGTCTTTAGGTATTTTTTTAATTCATCCGGCATTAACTTGTGCACGGTGAATACCTGCATCTGCACACAAGACAGTATAGTCACCATGTGCAAGTTAAAGCAAAAGTCATGTTTAACTATTGGCCCTCAACAAGATTTTCAACCAATCGTCTTTCTTACATTTACAATCACTTTCATTGGTTGGTGATTGTTTCGCACGCAGTGAGCAGCGAAAATAAATTATGGCATAGTGGCCTACCTAAATAATATCTGTAATTTTAAATGAGTAAATCTGATAATGAGCCTGATAAAAAGCCAGAAAACATGATGGAAGAGGTAACTGTAGGCTCTTCTTGAAGATTAGACAGAGTGAGTCATTAACCACAGCCACTGCCACATGTTGCCACAGCCATATCATCCTGCAACCCAAGACCGGTGACTCACTGAAGCTAACCAGGGCTGAGCCTGATCAGTACCTGGATGGGAGACCACATGGGAAAACTAGGATTGCTGTTGGAAGTGGTGTTAGTGAGGCCTAGTAAGTCCTAATGCCCCAGTATAGTGAAGGGGCCGCTATAGTGTCAGTGAGCCCCATATTTCAGATAAGACGTTAAACTGAGTAATATAGGTAATAAATAAATCAGTAATATAGGTAAATATTGTCTTAAAATATACTAACTTTTTTATTTTATTTATACTAACTTTTTTCTAGCATTTCTGACTCAAAAATGGAAAGTTCTAAAGAGCTCTGTTTACTTTAGTCTATACCAGTGGTCTCAAACTCAAAATGAGACACAACTCTTGGATCAGCTGTGTTTGATTAGGGTTGGAGCAAAACTGTGCAGAGCTGCGCCCCTCCAGGAATCCAGTTTGAGACCTATGGTCTATACAGTCATTTTTGATTAATGCATCATCATAAAGTAAAAACATTTGTTTCTTTTTAAGAATAAAAATGTCATTTTACTGTCCCAAACATTTAATGGTACTAGCAGAACGCATTACAACGTTGAAACAAGTGCACACGTTACCTTGAGAAGCTGTTTTAAAAGCTCTCTGAACTGAAGTGACTGTCATTATAGTTGCATGAAATTGTTGTCATTTTAATTATTCTGCTGTGTTTATTTTTATCTGCGGCTTGATGTGCAATTAGTCACACTGTTTCCCCTCAACAAGTGTGAGTGGAAATTGCATTCGCACTGAATGATCAGCTAGTGTTAGAGATGACCGTCTTTATCGGGATGTGTTAATGTGTCTTTTTGTTTTGCAAAGTGAGCCGGACTTGTATCATTTAAAAGGCAGATTTTAATTTATGTTTAAGGTTTAGAATAATTTTACAAAAAAACATTTGACTGTAGAGAGGGGGTGACATGGTGGCTCAGTGGTTAGCACTGTCACCTCACAGCAAGAAGGTCGCTGGTTCCAGTCCCGGCTGTGCCAGTTGGAATTTCTGTGTGGAGTTTGCATGTTCTCCCCGTGTTTGCATGGGTTTCCTCCAGGTGCTCTGGTTTCCCCCACAGTCCAAAGACATGTGCTACAGGTGAATTGAAGAAACTAAATTGTCCGTAGTGTATGTGTGTGAATGAGTATGGATGTTTGCCAGTACTGCGTTGCAGCTGAAAAGGCATCCGCTGTGTAAAACATATGCTGGATAAGTTGCCGGTTCATTCCGCTGTGGCGACCCCTGATAAATGAAGGGACTAAATCAGCCTTAAGTTGAAGGAAAATTAATAAATGTCAGTTAACAAATCAGGAGCAGATATTTCTGACATATGTTGATTTAAAGGGGACCTATTATGCCCCTTTTTACAAGAATATGTGAACCCACACTGTACAAATATCCATAAGTTAGCAGTTTTCTGTATTTTTAAAAAATTATTATTCTATTTATTTATTTATTTATTTATTTATTTATTTATTTATTTATGCTTTTGAGTTGCAATATGGGATCTTGACCTTTATTTAAATTTTGAATAGTTTGAAGGAATATATTGGATGGGTTGGTGTTGTACATTATTGTATAAAAACCTTGTAACAAACTGCTGTATTTTTTTTTTTTTTTACAATTATTATTAAATTCTCTCTATATAATTTCTTATACGATATTGTAAGATTCCATTCTATCAGCCCAACGATGGAATCCGATGAATACTTGAAGGTTGAATGCGTGTAAGCCTTTTCTAGCGCTTCTGAAAATAATTGTGTTTTTTATTATTAGAATTTATTTATATTTGTTTTCAGCTCCGAATTCAATCTGACTCCAATTTTAAGTGACCGTCATATTTAAACTGTATTTTTAATTAGGAATGGGTCACATTTGCCGTTTATGAATCAATTTAGAGTTTTGATTTATATCTGATCCCATACTCTTCAGTTATACAGTACATTCATTAGGGACCCAATGCCCCTAGAGTTTTCACTCTGGGGTTTATGTGTTTCTTACGGACATGATCTCGACTTTTTAAAGTTAGTCAGAGGATGCAGGGTTAACTAATACCCAATTAGTCCGGTTGCCTCCTGCTTACTCATACTAAAAGTTTAGTTCATTTAGTGATTTTCATACAACTTGCTAAATCAGCGATAACCAGAAATCGAATAGTCTCCGAGCTTAAGTGCCAACTGCTCCAAACAATCTCGTTTAATTCGTTTGGATTTCATGTACACAGATCAAGGTAGCATCCGCTTCCACATAATCTACTGGATATATTTCAGGAGAATTCAGAATGCATCAAAACTTAACACTTTATTTTCCAGATCAAAGTGTATCATGCCTATTACAGAATCAAACAATAAAAGCTAATTCAGAGGTAAATGCACAACATCAATTTCTCAAAGATAAACCTAAGAGTATAGATGGAAGACCAAATTAAACATAGTGTTGAGCTTGAGAGCTCTTCAGTACGTACAAGACTAAATACAGACTTGCGACCCGAGACATTTTGTCTTTCTCTTTAAATATGCCATGAAAGCAATGAATGATTCTTTTGTTGAAGTTAACCAGTGACTCAAAGATTTACTCATCTGTTGGGATTTAATCAAAGATAGTGAACAAAACCTCATTACCAGTCACACCTGAGTATTCATCAATACCAGAGGGGAAGGAAAGTTCAGGAAAGAGGGCAAAGTCTATCCTGGGCCTTTTTCTTCAGATTGCAGAGTTCTTGTTTTATTACAGGGCACATTTAAATAATGTGAGTTAAATCTATCCCTACATTATATTATTTCAAACTACTAAAATGTGAATAAAAGTTACTTTGTTAAACTGCAGAGTTGAATTTTCAACATCAAACTTCAGAGTAGACATAAAGATCCTATAACGCAAAACAATGTGAACCACAAAATACATAAACAGTTAATTACCATATGTTTTTTTTACAGTGCAGAAAGTGTCTGTGAAGTCCACTAAAAGTACTTCACGGATCAATTGTTTTGCTGTAGATGCTTATTTTTGAGTGAAACCAAAAACTTTGACTTTAGTGTTTCTCTTTAAATACAAATGAGATACTGCTGCCCCTCCCCTTTTCAAAAGAGGTGGAGCATTTACAGACCATGTCTTGGGATTCCACATAAACAGAACATTGGTTTGGTTTAGATTATTGTATCTATCCCACTCATGTGACATTGCTGCTCATAATTCAACAGTTTTGGCCCATTGAAATTCCACAAATATATATATCTAAAAAGTCTCAAATATAATGGTTTCAACGCTGTTAATAATAATATAATGCATTATAATGCACCAAATTAACATAATAACGTATCTCTGAAATAATTGAAAATTTTAAATATATTTAAATGTCCCTCGTGGCATTCTGTGGAGGGTATTCTGGGAGTATGGGGTCAGAGGTGCTTTGTTAAGGGCTGTTTTGTCCCTGTATGAACAGAATAGGAGTTTGGTTCACATTGCCGGCAATAAGTCAGACTTGTTTCCAGTGCATGTGGGACTCCAGCAGGGATGTCCTTTGTCACCAATTCTGTTCATAATTTTTATGGACAGAATTTCAAAGCGCAGTTTTGGGCTGGAGGGGGTCCATTTCAGGGACCACAGGATTTCATCTCAGTTATTCGCAGATGATGTTATTGTGTTGGCTTCATCGAACATGGGCCTGCAGTATGCACTGGGGCGGTTTGCTGTCGAGTGTGGCGTGGCTGGAATTAGCACCTCCAAGTCCGAGGCCATATTGCTCCACTGGAAAAAGGTGGTTTGCCATCTCCAGGTTGGAGAAAAGTCCTTTCCCCAGGTGGAGGAGTTCAAGTATCTCAGGGTTTTATTTACGAGTGAGGAAAGGATGGAGCGTGAGATTGACAGCCGGATTGGTGCAGCGGCAGCAGTAATGCGGTCGATGTACCGGTCCGTTGTGGTAAAGAAGGAGCTGAGCTGAAACGCCAAGCTCTCGATTTACCGGTCAATCTACGTTCCTACTCTCACCTATGGTCATGAGCTTTGGGTCATGACCGAAAGGACAAGATCTCGGATACAAGTGGCTGAAATGAGTTTCCTTCACAGGGTGGCAGGGCACACCCTTATAGATAGGGTGAAGAGCTCTGTCACTCGGGAGGAGTTCATAGTAGAACCGCTGCTCCTCCACATAGAGAGAAGTCAGCCGAGGTGGCTCGGGCATCTGTTTCAGATGCCTACTGGATGCCTACCTAGGGAGGTGTTTCAGACATGTCCCACTATGAGGAGGCCCCGGGGAAGACCCAGGACATGCTGGAGGGACTATGTCTCCTTGCTGGCCTGGGAACACCTTGGGATCCCCCTGGAGGAGCTGGAGGAAGTATCTGGGGAGAGGCTAGTCTGGTGTTCTTTTTTAAGACTGCTGCCCCCGTGACCCGGCCACAGAAAAGCAGATGAAAATGCATGAATGAATATCTAAAAAGAGAATAATTTATGTACATTTATTTATTTTTTATTATTCAATAATGACTATTTACTGTATTTTTCTTAAAATGATGCAGCTTTTGTGAGCATCAGAGGCTTACAAACCCCAAAGTTAACCTATTCCAAATGATTTCTTTTAGATATAGTCTTAGATAAGATCATATGACATTGCATGTGCTATAAAAGTGCGAAAGGGCAAGTGAATGATTGAGAGATGGAGCGAGAGAGAGGGGAAAAATATGTGTGCTTTTAAGTGACAGTGATGGAGAGTGGCTGTGGTAATTGTAACCTGTCTTACTATGGACATTTTTTAACGGTAAAAAATGAAAATACACAGTAAGACAGATTTTGTGAAGGAGGAACCAATGAGGGGGAGGTTTAAAAAGTTGATTGAGTATAAGAAATTGATTTTCTGTTTGTTCTGCATTACTTTTTCATGAATAACTTGGTCCGGGAGATTTACCTCTGCTTTCTGTCAGTTCATCCAAAATATTGTCAAAACCTCCAGTATAGACACCACAACATTGTATTCTCTCTTTTTAGTTCCACTGGATTTATTCTTGAGCCTTTCTCTTTTTTATGTTCCACCTTAAGCCCAAGTTAAACTATGGTCTTTGTGTACACTAGAGTAAGTGTACAATTTCATCATCAGAACATTATGTGCACACTGTACACATGCAGCCAGATTTGTTCTGTTTCAGCTCAATTTACACTTCATGCACTTTGAGTGGTTTTGTCTACCTATTTTATCCACAAGGTGACCATACGAATCAAACTCCACAATACACACATACACTACAGCCAATTTAGTTTACTAATTCACATATAGTATATGTCTTTGGACTGTGGGGGAAAACCCATGCGAACACGGGGAGAACATGCAAACTCCACACAGAAATGCCAACTGACCCAGTTGGGGCTCGAATCAGCTACCTTCTTGCTGAGATGACATTGCTAATCACTGAGCCACCATGTGCACCGTGTTTAAAACTATTGTTTCATCTATAAAAGTGTTGACTCATAGTGGTTCGAATGAATTGCCGATGTAACGAATCTTTAGCCAGGTCGGCGTGATGTTGATATGTAACTCAAGCCCTGCCCATTTGTTGCGTGTGGAGACCCGGGAAAATTGAAACCCCTGGCCCCGCCCACAAACCCTGTAGAAATAAAAAGTAGCTGTAGCAGATCCGGGTTGAATCAAGTTGCATAGACGCTGTGCTCTGAACTGCGAGGGAAAGTTAGTGTTATTTTCCCTACCCAAAGATGAGGCTGTGAAGACTCAGTGGTTGAAGTTTATTTTTGCAAAAATACTTTAAAGTGCGATTAAAATGGTTGCCTCCTTGTTTTCTCTAGCTTGCAAATTCTATATTTCATTGTGTTTTGTTACTTGTAACCGCTTGTACTGTATCTGGTTAACTGTTTATAATATCAGCGTCTAAAGTGTCTAAAGCCACGCTGAAAACACGACAAGTGCCGCTTTGTTTAAGGATTTAAATGCGTTTGTGAGCTCGCGATCCAATGCTGTTTGTTGTAGCTATGGCCACCGTCAGCTGTTTCTGCACACGTGCAGCGGTCGAGTGTCAAAATAGTTCAGCTTTTGCCACTGTGTGGATTAATACTGAATGTGTGTCATGGTTAGGAATAGAGCATTATGCTGGTGTTAAACTGCATTGCTTTAATGCACTCCTGCATTGGGCTCACACATACACTCTGCACTCTGACTACTTCAAAATTGTTGATAAGCCATGCTGGGCATTTATCTCTGTCTTGTGATGAACGCAGTCAAATAATCTCAATAGACTGGGTCATCAAACCAATCACAGCAGATTAGCCCCATGCTAAGAAGGGGTTTGGTAGCAAATGAATCGCTGACCAATCATATGGGAGTCATTGGGATAATTAGGTAAAAATAAATGAATATTATAAGACAATGAAAGTGTTTTTTGACCTTTGATGCATATCAGCATGTTGTCGGAGACCACCAAAACCAAATGATGACCCTTTTTAATGCATAATTGGGGCTCTTTAAGTTAAACTTTGTATAACTTTATGAATTTAGATTTGCTAAGATTTAATTTCTGATTAGCTTATATTAAAACAAGTTAAATCAACATAAAAATAGTTGTTGTCTTGCATTTTTTACCTCAAATGAAAACAAAATTTAATGTTAATATTAATTAGATTTTTTTAGTGTTTAATTTTTTTGTTAAGGTTTTTAAAGATTTTATTCTTTTTAACGGCATTATTTGGACTGCACGTCTCAATTAACATACAGACAAAAAAAATGAAGTATACTTTGGTATTTTTTAGGAAATATGATACGACAGGAGGTAGAGTGCGTTCTGACAGATTTTTTCTTTGGGGCTGAACTATCCCTTTATTGCTATTTTGGTCTTTTTCACTCAGCATTACGCAACAGTTTGGAGTGTGTGTGATCTCGCAGCTCTTGAATCTCGATCAGCGCTGAACCTGTGCGCAGCGAACGCTGGGAATTCAGCGCCAGGAGCAGGTGACAGCTGTGATGCTCATCTCTTTCCTATAATACTCTCTGAAAAAAAGAAAAAGAAACAGATCAAGGAGAGAGAATAAAGAGACGGATCAATTTTTCATGAGAGTTGGGTTATGAGCAACCACCAAATCTCGTCTTCGCTCAAAGTTTGCCATGCTGCAGAAGACAGACAGTGCAGTTATTATAAAAAGCCCAAAAGCTGTTCACTTGTTGCAGAGAAAGACGGCTGCGATGTCACTTTTTCAGTGAATTATTGAAAGGTTCTGTCAATGTCTGTGAGATCAAACGCTGTCTAACCTGTTAAACCACATTTAAAAGGAAGAGTTCACCTCAAAATTAAAGATATTTTATTTATTTTTTGCTTTATTAGGTCTTTAGTTTGCTCATCTTAGGTCAGACAGTAAATAACACCATAAATACAGCAGGGAAAATAAGTATTGAACACATCATGTTTTTTTCTTGGGAATAATATTTCTAATAGAGCTGTTGATATGGAATTAAACCAGAGTTTGGTAAAAACCCAAACAATACTAACAAAAAATAAAACACAACAAAACAATCTGAAAAATGAGTTCTGTGTAAAAATGAAATGACACAAGAAGAAAGTACTGAACTACTGAAATGTATTTAATACTTTATAAAAGGCTTTTTTTGGTGATGGCAGCTTAAAGACGACTCTCGTATGGAGAATGAAGTCATGAATTACTCAGAGTTTTTGACAGATTTCAACAGAGTGTAAAAATCTTGACAGTTCTGTTGGTCTCGCCTATCAAATTTGATCTTTATTTGTATTTTACATTGGATTCGAGTCAGGTGATTGGCTAGGCCATTCGGAAGCTTGATTTTCTTTCTCTGAAAGCATTCGAGAGTTTCCTTGGCTGTGTTTTGGATCATTAGCTTGCTGAAATGTCCACCCTGGTTTCATCTTCATCATCCTGCTAATGTAGATGTTTGACTGAAGCAGCTAGTATTAATTTACAATGACAAAGGGCAGAGGGTTGCTGAAGAACTACTGAGAGATTTCAGCTGCTGTCTGGGCTTTCACTGCCTTTCTACACCTTCCTTTCTTCATATGTTCAATACTTTTTCCTGCGTCATTTCATTTTATTATACATAACTTAATTTGTAAACTAATTTGTTTTAGTTTCTTTGCACATATAGATTTCTTTGGTTGTTACCAACATCCAGGGACAATTTCAAGTCAACGGCACCTTTAAAAATATGTTTTCTGAGAAAAATGGTGATGTGAGTACTTATTTTCCCCTCTGTACAATACCTAGTCAGGATTTTTTTATTATAATAAAAAAAACTAAAACAGTAATGTTGTAATGACCATATTGTCATCATTCACTGTATCTATGTACTTGCTACATTGGTCAGTCATTGGTTTCTTTGGGAAACAAGTGTTCATATTATACTGGAGACAATATTGTGTAATTATTTAAATCAATTCAACAAATCAACTTATTTTGCGTTCACATTCATTCATGTCAAATATAGTTAAGATGATTTGATTTGTTTTGCATGACATTATACTGAAATTACAGTCAAATTACAGTAATCACATTATCACATTATTTAAGTAGAGTAATATTAGTGTTTATATTAACTATTTCTTTAAAGAATGGTTTTCACCTGATACACTACCTGACAAATATCTTGTCGCCTATGCAAGTTTTAGGAACAACAAATAATAACTTGACTTCTAGTTGATCATTTGGTATCAGAAGTGGCTTCTATGAAAGGCAAAGGCCTCTAGATTACACTTATTTTTACCAAAATAAAATATGATCATGCCTTCATTTTTAATTATTTAATTATGACAGTAAGCTCTGCAATTACTCAAATAACTTATTAATAAAGTCAACTGGAATGGCAAAGAAAGCGTTCTTGCAGGACTCCCAGAGTTCATCAAGATTCTTTGAATTCATCTTCAATGCCTCCTCCTTCATCTTACCCCAGACATGCTCAATCCTGGAGCACCTTGACCTTCTTTGCTTTCAGGAACTTTGATGTGGAGGCTGAAGTATGAGAAGGAGCACTATCCTGCTGAAGAATTTGCAGTTTTCTGTGGTTTGTAATGTAATTGGCAGCACAAATGTCTTGATACCTCAGGTTGTTGATATTGCCATCCACTCTGAAGATCTCTAGCACGCCCCCATACTGAATGTAACCCCCAACCATGATTTTTCCTTCACCAAACTTGACTGATTTCTGTGAGAATCTTGGGTCCATGTGGGATCCAATAGGTCTTCTGCAGTATTTGTGATGATTGGGATTCAGTTCAACAGATCTACCTTCTGCCAAGTTATTATTTGTTGCTCTTACAACTGGGATCAAAGGCAAGACTTTTGTCAGGTAATGTATACTGTTAAAAAATATTTTCAATTGTTAATGATACAGCATATGATGCATTTGTAATGGTAAAAATAAATAAATAAATGCATTTATTAAATGTTTTAATCCCCCAAATAATCCACACACCACAAAAATGTAAATAACAATCTAGTAAAAAAAAAAACACTATTCACACAAAAACATTAAGCAGCAAATTAGCTTTAATCACTGATTGTAATTTTCAAATCAATATATTAGGAGTTTTGAATGAAGATAATTCATGTGATGCTAAATTCTGAAGTAACAATGCTGAAAATACAGCTTCGCCATCATATAAATAAATTAGTTTAAAGCATTCAAATAGGAAAAAACTATTTAACATTATAAAACTTTTAAATAGAGCGTCAATCTTTATAACCACATTTGTTTCTGAGTGCATTCAGACACAAAAACCTGATGGTTTTCAGAGAGTCTGGTCTCTAATGTTCGTTTAAAGTGTGAGTGTACGTTTCCCCTATTAAATCTACATCTCTGCTGTAATAGTGTTGCAATCGCTGAAGTGTTTGAAATGGAGGGGGCAAAAGAGAGAAAGATCTACAGCGATGAGTCACGTCCTGCAACTTTCTGCTTGCTTTTCATTAGAGCTGCTCGATATCCACCCGGCCACAAAAGTCCATGGTCATTACCTTCATGACGGACTCCAAACGGAGGAGGCAAACACTGCAAACTTTCCCTCACGACGATCACGACTGTGCTAAATCAAGAAACGTCCTGTTTTATGTGCTCTAGAGTGACTAAACACAAGCAGAATGACTAAAATAAGAAACATGCAGCCATGTCAGTTTTCCTGTCAGTACGAGGAATGTGTAGTTGATGGGATCGGGCTTGTTTTGTGCGGAAAGGAAGATTGGATTGAGCTAATCCAGGAGATTACTTTCACTCCGCAAGGATTACAGGTGGATTAGTCTGCTTTAAATCAGACACCTGGAATAAACCCCCTGGATTAGATTATTGTGCCACGCTTTTCTTTTCTTCTTTTCTTCATGTCAATGTGTGTTTTTTGTTGTTTAAATCAGGATCTGTCTGTGTGTGTGCTCAGCAAAGCTGCATTTATTTGATCCAAAATGGAGTAGAAACGATCATAATGTGAAATTACTTTAGTACCAAACATTTTGTTGGAAAATATCTTTATTAGTTGCCCTTACAGTTTGCAGTGCTATGGTACTGCTATGGTACTTCTTGAGGAACCTGTGAATGGCGTGGTCTACTTTTACTATTACTTTTACTATGGGGTTGTTGAATGCTTCTCATTGGCTGATGAAAATTCTAAGGTGTTGAATTATTTTTAGACGTCACTATACTTTAGACTTCTAAAGAAGTTTTAGGCAGGTTTTGACAGCTCCATATAATTATTTCGGGTTATTTTACAGCCTACAACAGCCAAAAACAAGTTTAGCTTAGTTTATTTTTTTTAAGTTTAATTTAGTTTTTTGTTTAGTTTAGTTTTTTGTTTACTTTAATTTAGTTTTTGTTTTGTTTTTTGTTTTGTTTAGTTTTTAGTTTAGTTTAGTTTAGTTTTTTAATTAGTTTAATTTAGTTTTTTGTTTTGTTTTTTGTTTAGTTTAGTTTTGTTGTTTCGTTTAGTTTCGTTTTGTGTTTTTGTTTTGCAGTGAAACAAAATCCTTTGAAAATACTAGTAATAAGCTGATTTGATGCTCGAGAAACTTCTTATTCTCCTTATTATCATCTGTGTTGAAAACTGCTGTGGTACTTCTGTGGGAAACTGTAAATGGCGTGTTCTACTTTTACCATGGGGCTGTTGAATGCTTCTCATTGGCTAATGAACATTCTAGGGTGTTTATTTATTTTCAGATGTCACTACTTTACACATCTGCTGTAATTTTAGGCAGAATTTGACAGCTCCATATCATTATTTTGGATATTTTACAGCCGGAAACAGTCAAAAAAAGTTTAGTTTTTCTTGTTTAGTTTAGTTTTACGTTTTCATTTTCATTTTGTTTCATTTTGTTTTGTTTTTGTTTTGCAGTGTAACGCAATCCTTCAGAAAATACTAGTAATATGCTGATTTGATGCTCAAACAACTTCTTATTCTTATTATCATCAGTGTTGAAAACCGCTATGGTACTTGAGGAAACTGCGAATGGCGTGTTCTACTTTGACTTTTACTATGGGGATGTTGAATGCTTCTCATTGGCTGATGAACATTCTAAGGCGTTCATTTATTTTCAGATGTCACTACTTTACACATCTAAAGTAATTTTAGGCAGGATTTGACAGCTCCATATCATTATTTTAATTAGTCAAAAAATATTATTTTTCAGTCAAAAAAGTTTTTGTTGTTTAGTTTAGTTTAGTTCTTAAGAAAACTGTGAATGGTGTGTTCTACTTTGATTTTTACTAGGGGTCTGATTCTGATTGGCTGATGAACATTCTAAGGTCTTCAATTATTTTCAGATGTACGCACATCTATAGTAATTTTAGGCAGGTTTGACAGCTCCATATCCTTAGTTCGGTTATTTTACAGCCTACAACAGTCAAAAAAAATGTAAAGTGTAAAATTTAAGAAACAAGTAATGTATGACAAAAATCTGACAAATGTGTTAAAGTACAGCATCTGAAAAATGTCTTTAGGGTTAATTCTGTGTTAATTCACCTAATTCTGTGGCCCATCATTTGTTCTGAATCTTGAATCTAATTCTTGATCTAAATAACAAATAATTAAATTTTTTTGTGATTGAAACTCCGTTATTCCACCAAATATTGATTTCTTAACTCTTCTGAAGTCAAAACACTGCTCTTGTGTTGCCTAAAAATGAATATAAACATGTCTGAAATAATGGCACCTGTTTGTATATGTGGAATAAAAAATGTATTTTGAATTCGTAGAAAATACCATTAGTAGTTTACAGTATAAACAAAAATAGAAACAAAAACATTTTCAACAGGTATATTAGAGAATTTTCAAGCAGCCTCGGTCTCTTTCCATAGCTATACTTATAAATATATACAGTTGAAGTCAGAATTATTAGCCCCCCTGTTTATTTTTTTCCCCAATTTCTGTTTAACGGAGAGAAGATTTTTTCAACACATTTCTAAACATAATAGTTTTAATAACTCATTTATAATAACTGATTTATTTTATCTTTGTCATGATGACAGTAAATAATATTTGACTAGATATTTTTCAAGACACTTTTATACAGCTTAAAGTGACATTTAAAAATTTAGCTAGGTTAATAAGGTTAACTAGGCAGGTTAGGGTAACTAGGCAAGTTATTGCATAGCGATGGCTTGTTCTGTAGACTATCAAAAAATATATAGAATTATTAAAGGGGCTAATCATTTTGACCTTAAAATGTTTATTTTTTTTTTAAATACTGCTTTTATTCTAGCTGAAATAAAACAAATAAAACTTTCTTTGGAAGACAAAATATTATCAGTGAATATACTGTGAAAATTTCCTTGCTCTGTTAAACATCATTTGGGAAATATGTAAAAAAGAAATTCAAAGCGGGGCTAATAATTCTGACTTCAACTGTATATTGTATATTGCATTTATGATGTTTTAACTTCAAGCGTAATAATAGTGTATAATAGTAAACAATATATGATTACATATTACACTATTTTATTTAATAAAAAACATAATGCGTCTAATCAAAACTTCTTCTAGCTCTGAAATGATCATCTTTTTTAATAATTGTCAAAGTAATAAAGTTAGGTCCTACACAGTTCTTTTTCTTATTGCAAAATCCCAGATTCCCAGAAGGAGGAAGCTACGAAATCTTTGCACAGCTGTCAGCGTGAGCCTGAATAATTATTCGAGACCTAAGACAGTTTTTAAGTGCTTTCTAAGTTCATTAACTCAAGAGCTGCTCTGCAGATAACAGAAAACCCTTCTGAAGTATCTCTAAATGTGAAAGTCTGCTCTTCAGACTGATTTTATTCAGATGTTTCTGAAGTCCGAATGCGATCAGTGAATGAATTCTGCTTTTCTAGGTCATGTCTCAGGCGGAGGGCCAGCAGAAGAATCTGGTGAACTCCATCGAGTCTCTGCCGAGCCGCGGGCCGCTCTCCTCGCTTGACCAGGACCTGCTGCTGCTCAAAGCCACTTCTGCCGCCACGCTCAGCTGTCTGGGAGAGTGCCTGAGTCTTCTTCAGCACAACGTCTGCCAGGCGGCTCAGCACATCACCCACGGCCACCCCAACACAGGCGAGAGTATACCTTTGTCTCACTGACTCCGGTCAGATCAGACCTGTTGTGCAGTGTTATTATTTGCTTGCTAAGTTGTGACATATGGAATATTTAACTAATTTATAAAACACAAACCACTGACCACCTGAGGCCACCTTTTGGGTTTTATTGTCTAGAGTATCTGGATTTTAGATTAGTTTTGTTTAGTTTAGTTTTTTTTCTTTAGTTTAGTTTAGTTTAGTTTTGTTTCTTTGTTTTATGTTTTGCTTTCATTTTGTTTTATTTTTATGTTTTGTTTTGTTTAACTTTTGTAAAGTTTTGTGTTTTTGTTTTGTTTTTTGTTTTCTTTTCTTTTATGTTTGTTTTGTGTTTTGTTTATTTTTGTTTTATTTTTTTGTTATGTGTTTTGTTTTGTTTAGTTTTGTTGTTTGGTGTTTTTTTTCTTTGTTTTTAGTTTTTTGTTTCTTTGTTTTTGTTTTTTTTTCAAGTTTTTCGTCTAGTTTTTGTTTAGTTTTTTTTGTTTTTGTTTCATTTTGTGTTTAGTTTTTTTTTCGCTTCGTCGTTTTGTTTTGTTTTTTGTTTCTTTGTTTTGTTTTGTTGTTTGTTTTTTATGTGATTTGCTTTCATTTTGATTCATTTTGTGTTTTGTTTTGTTTAATTTAGTTTCACTTCATGTCGTTTCGTGTTTTTTTTTGTTTTGTTATGTGTTTTGTTTTGTGCCATTGTTTTGTGTCACTAACTCTACACTGTAAAAAAATTCAGCAAGCACACCACTATAATTCTTAGTACCAATTTCCTTTTATTTTTTCTTGTTTACTCTACTTTTATGAAAAGTAGTTCTACAAACTTTGAAGGCTAAAGTTGTCAGTAATACAAAAACAAACTTCAGATAGCTTTGTAGACTATCTGAAACAGTTCTAGAACAAATCTTTTTATATTGTGTGTTGAGTCAATGAGTTGAGTTTGACATTTGATGTCATCCTGTGTTTAGATAACAGTTGGTCGAGGCCTAAAACAGCCTCAGAAGATCAGATGAAGAATGGGGAATTAATGAGTAACAACACATCAGCTCGACATCAGCCTCACTCCCCCATTCACAGGAGCAAAGAACGACTCAAAGAAAAGGAGGTACTTGAACACTTTTTCACTTTTGAACACTTGAATGCTTTTCCTAACATTCTTTATGTTCTGTGAAGATAAAATAAATCAGTTATGAGAAATTAGTTATTAATTATGTTTAGAATTATGTTGAAAAAAATATTTTTTCCGTTAAATTGGGTAAAAAACAAACAGGGGCTAATAATTCAGGGGGGCTAATAATTCAACTGTATATAATGCAATAGCATTTTATTTTATTTTATTTTATTTTATTTTATTGACTTGACTTGACTTGACTTGACTTGACTTGACTTGACTTGACTTGACTTGACTTGACTTGACACTCCACCACAGTGTTACAGTAAAAAAAATAAGTTGTTTACACCAGTGTTTCACAACCCTGTTCCTGAAGGCACACCAACAGGACACATTTTCCACCTTTTCCTAATTAAACACACCTGAATCAACTCATCAGAACAGATTCCAAAACCTCAAATGAATGGGCCAGATTAGAGAGACAACCAAAATATACTGTTGGTGTGCCTCCAAGAACAGGGTTGGGAAACACTATTTTGTCTCCATTTTATGTGTTCCATGTATTCCATTTTATATTGTTTTTTCTGCCAATAGTTTTCTGATCCAAATTTCTCTGGCAACTCGTTTTCCCTCGCCTCCTCAAAGAAAACACCCCTGCATTACTGTTATCATTACACCCATCATTATCTTTCTGCTTACCTCTTATAAAAAGAAGTAATATTTTAGTGCTCCTCTGGTTATTTTTAGCTCATTTATTAATTTAATTTATTTTTGGTAATTTTGGTAATTTATTTAATCAATCAATTTTATGAAATTTTTATTTATTGTTATTTTCTGTCTAGATATTTTATTTTATTGTCTAAACTTTATTATGTGGACTGTATTTGATATCTTTTATTTGATTTTATTTGATTTGATGAGCCATTAAGCAGTATTACTGTAGGAAAACCAAGTAGTTTAGTCACTATTTACACACAGTCATCATTACACCCATCATTATCCTTCAGCAGCCAGCGGCTCTGTGACTTGCTCATATCACTTTAACAGAGAGATGATCTTTCATTGCTAAAATCAGTCACCAAGATCTGTTCATCTCATCTGATAATAGCCCCCAAAAATTTGAATGGTCTCTGACTCATAAAGTCTCCCATTGAGCAGAGACCTCTTTGAAAAGTTTCACAAACGCAGTCGCTCTATTGTACGGCAGACTTCTGCAGGGGAAGAGGAGCACTAATTGGACGTGTTCTAGTTTTTGATGTGTGTGGCGGGTGACTGAGGATACACACAATCCCTCTGGATCCCTGAATGAGTCAGACGTCCCTCCTGGAAACCTTTTATCTGCCTGCGTTTCTCTGGAGAAAGGCCAGGGCTGCTGTTTTAGTTGAGCACTAGCGCGTACATCTGTTTGCGTATGTATAAATACGCGTTAATTTGAGTGTTGCGTGTGTTTGCCTGAAGGGAGCTAATTCATTTTTGCGCTTGCTTTGTGTGTGCCTGTCATTAAATCGGCTCCCTGTGAGGATGAACACGCTTCCAGAATGCAACAGACCGAATCTGTGCTATGCTCTTTTTCTCTGATAACCGGGATAATGTTTTTAATTAATTTAAAAACTGTGACTCATATCATTACAGCCTTAATTGAGTCAGATCGCACTATTGAATACTAAAGAGATGATCATGGTGTGATGCTGAAGTGAGGAAAACATACTGTAAAATGATTTTTTCCTTACTACAAATTCAGTTTTGTTCTACATTTTTTTATTAAATGCAATGTTGTTTTCATTTTTATGTATTTTGTTTCTTATACATTTGTTTAGCTTAAAAACAAATCTAAATTTGACTGACGATATAATATAGCCAGCAAGCACAGGACGTTAGGATGACATCAGATTGAAGTTGTACCCCAATGTTATAGGGATGTTGCGTTTCGTTGTCAACGTCATTTGAGATCGTCATTTTGATTGGACGTCAAAATAACGTCCTTAGACCGTGGCTAGAAATTGCATTTTGGTCACCTGACATCATAACCTAAATCTAACCTAATATTAAAGGTCCCATGAAATTAAAATAATGTTTTTTTATATGTATAACCCACCGCTCCTACTGCACCCAACCCTGTCTGAGCTGAGATTGAACCGCAGATTCTTTGTATGGGAGTTGGTTGCTTTAACATGGAGGCTAAAGACCATGGCCTCTAGCGTCTGTCACTAAAACACCTCTTGAGGTCAGAGTGAGGTTTACCTGTATAGTACTTCACCAGCTGGCCTCCGTTATACTCACCCCCCTAAACCTCACTCCCATCCTGGATGAGCCCCCACATGTAACCCACTGGTCCTCCTGCCCCCAACCCGGTGTGAGCTGGGATCGATCTGGCGATTCTTTGTATGGGAGTTGGTTGCTCTAACAAGGAGGCAAAAGACCATAGCCTCTAGCGTCTGTCGCTAAAAAACCTTTTGAACTCAGAGTGAGGTTTACCTGCATAGCACTTCACCAGCTGGCTTCCATTACACTCACCCCCTAAAACTTCACTCCCATCTCGGACGAGCCCCCACATGTAAACCACCGGTCCAATGTAAACCCCCACATGTAAACCCCCCACATGTAAACCACTGCATCCAACCCAGTCTGAGCTGGGATCAAACCGGCAATTCTTTGTATGGGAGTTGGTTGCTCTAACAAGGAGGCTGAAGACCATGACCTCTAGCGTCTGCCGCTAGAGCACCTTTTGAGGCCAGAGTGAGGTTTACCTGTATAGCACTTCGCCAACTGGCCTCCGTTATACTCACCCCCCTAAACCTCACTCCCATCCCGGACAAGCCCCCACATCTAACCAATTGGTCCTACTGCACCCAACCAGGTCTGAGCTGGGATCGAACCGGCAATTCTTTGTATGGTAGTTGGTTGCTCTAACAAGGTTTACCTGCATATCACTTCACTAACTTGCCTCTGTTACATATGTTAGTCAGAATTGTTAGTTTTTATGATGTCTATAAGCTAGTGTGCTTCAAAACAGTGACAAAATTTGTGTTAAGAAAATTAAAAACTGATTTAAACATGTAAAGCTTGCAGTTTGTCACATTCGCCTATAGGGAGCAATTTTCATCAAATCATAACCAATCTAATGCTCTCTAGTATCTGACATGCCTCACCCCCTTCAAGACACTTCTTATTTGCTTTTCATTTGATGCACTTGAGCTCAATTGCTCTCACTGCAGAGCGGTGATAAAAATAAAACACTATTGGCTGTTTTTTTTTTAAAGGGGAGGAGCTACACTATGCTCCACCCTCTCTATTATTAGGTTTAGAAATGTGTTGAAAAAAAAATCTTCTTTCCATTTAAAAGGAATTAGGGGAAAATAAATAGGGGGGCTAATAATTCAGGAGGGCTAATAATACTGACTTCAACTGCATATCACATTTTTATAATGTATACAGACCTTCTATTATTAATAAATGTAACAAATTCCATGACCTTCCACATTAAACAGTAAATTCCATTTTTATGACTGGATTCATAGGGCCCTACTTCAGTTATTTTAAGACACTTCCTGCACCAAATGCCATTTTATACATGCAACATCAGCATCAGCTAAATGCTCATGGATTATCTGGGCACGAATGCAGACGTTGAAGTATGCTGATTTATCTGAGGTCTGAAATGAGCTCATATGAGCTCCATCAATCAGTCCCATCATGCTGCATATTAGACCCGGCTCCAGGCGCCTGCATTTTTTCAGAAGTGCACTGTATGGATGCTGTGCCTGTGACATGCAGGACTGCACTGGTGATCTTTTAGCACACTGTGGGTATATGTAGCCCTGGAGATACGCAATTATAAACTGTGTGCTGCATAATGTGATTGCCAACTGCGAAAAGCCACTTTAGCCGCTGTGGGGATTAAGGAAATAGTTCATCCACAAATGAAAACCTTGTCGTCATTTGCTTAGCCTCATGTCATTTCAAAGCTTTTGACTTTCTTACTTGCATGTAACTCAAATGCGACTTTCTGGAGAGTATCATAGTTGCTTTTTATCAATATAATGACAGTGAATGAAGCTTTAAAGGGTTAGTTCAACCACAAATTTCAATTCTGTCAAAGTAGCAAAAAATATTGTCATATGCGGCAACACGGTGGCACAGTGGGTAGCACAATCACCTCAAAGAAAGAAGGTCGTTGGCTCGAGCCTTGGCTGGGTCAGTTGGCATTTCTGTGTGGAGTTTGCATGTTCTCCCCGTGTTTGCGTGGGTTTCCTCCGGGTGCACCGGTTTCCCCCACAAGTCCAAAGACGTGCTGTAGGTGAACTGGGTAAGCTAAATTGGCCGTAGTGTATGTGTATGATTGAGTGTGTATGGATGTTTCCCAGTGATGGGTTGCAGCTAGAAGGGCATCTGCTGTGTAAAACATATTCTGGATACGTTGGCGGTTCATTCCGCTGTGGCGACCCCAGATTAATAAAGGGACTAAACCAAAAAGAAAATGAATGAGTATACATAGATCTATATTGTCAAACATTTCATGTGACTTCAGAGGTACAACTGTAATCATGTGAAGCTCCAAGAACACTTTCATGCACCAAGCAACTCTAAAAATAACATGGTCTATATTTTGCTCATAGGATTAGAGTGTACTTTTTCACTAAATATCAACGTATAATGATGTTACAGGGGCAACACGGTGGCTCAGTGGTTAGCACTGTCGTCTCACAGCAAAAAGGTTGCTGGTTCGAGTCCCTGCTGGGCCAGTTGGCATTTCTGTGTGGAGTTTGCATGTTCTCCTGTGTTCGTGTGGGTTTCCTCCGGGTGCTTCGGTTTCTCCCACAGTCCAAAGACTCTGAGAGTGTATGGGTGCATATGCTGGATAAGTTGGCGATTCATTCCACTGTGGCAACCCCTGATGAATAAAGGGACTAAGCTGAAGGAAAATGAATGAATGATGTTAAAGCTTGATGTTGTGTGGATGTTACCACTATGACGTCTATCAGACGCTGGATTTTGGTTGCCATAAAAGACGAATAAATGTCAGTATTTGATGTCAATATGATGTTGCTTTAAGATGTTGGCACTACGTTTGATTTTAGTCACTTTCCAACACAACCTAAAATCAACCAAATATCAACGTCACTTGACGTCGTTATTGGACGTCAAAATAGCGTTGTCCTTAGACACTGCCTAGACACTGAATTTTGGTCATCTGACGTCAAAAAGGAAAAGTAAAACTATTGTCAAAACATACCATGTAACTATAGTGGTACAACTGTTATCATGCGAAGCTCCAAGAACACTTTTATGCACCAAGCAACTCTAAAAATGGCATTGTTTGCCCATATGTTTTTCGTAGGATTAGAGTGTGTTTTTTTCATCAGGCAATACAACACTTGTTGCTGAATCTAATGACCATGTGTTGTACTACACATAGTAAATGCAACACAGGCTCATTGTGAAAACTTACCCCCGTATACATTTCTGGAGAGCTCGAATTATGTAGCCAGAGCTACATATTGCTCCATTTCATCTTTAAAATGAACGCTACAGGGCGGTATGACACCGCCGATGGTTTCTGTTTCTTTTTGGGCTACCAGCTGCCATCTTGCCTCCATGTGGATGGCTTTTCTGCTGTGAAGTTTGTCCGATAGCTAGCCACGTATGTCGGCAGACTTGAAACACAGAGTGGAGTTGACCGCGATGATAGGGTTCGAGTCTGGCGAAGAGCGGTTCCAGAAAGCAGGTAAAACAAAGAGTAAAAAAATAAAACAAACAAGTAAATAACAGGGTGAGAACATGGTAAAATCTGAAAATGTGGTAAAAATCAGGTGGCCATAAGGGCTTTTGTTTTTCTGGATTGCTTTTGTAAACACTGTCAGTTGGGTTTAGGGAAGGGGTGATCGAGTCAATTGATGCTTTAGAAAAAATATTGGTTTGATGGTCAGTCGACAGCGGCCTCTGGTCAATTTACTCAAGAAAAGCAGATGCAAATGGCACTTGCGAGAGAAATTTGAGATCTGAAAAAGCGAAAACAAAAACTGCAAAAAAAACGTACCTCCTGGGACATATTTCGCACTGTCCTGTAATGTATACAGGGGTCCGTATCAATATTGAGCCTGGGTTGGTAAATGTGCACCCTGGTAAACAAAGTTGTTTTTTACATAATGAGAGCTTGGACCTTTGTTCACTTCATTTTACTGTGAATGGTTTTACAAACAAAAGCACAATTCAATGCTGGATTTTAAGATTGAAAGTAATACAGTGCTGTGCTGACTTTATTGTTTGCTGCAGTAATGTCACACCACGCCAGTATGAGTAGCTGTTTTATTATGTGGTCACTACTGCTTTGTCTGTTATATGTTACTTTATAAAGCGAGATAGAACGCTGAGTGGTTAGCACTGTTGCCTCACGGCAAGAAGGTCACTGGTTCGAGTCCCGGCTGGGCCAGTTGGCATTTTTGTTAGGAGTTTGCATGTTCTCTTCGTTTTGGCATGGGCTTCTTTCGGGTGGTCTCAAAGACAATCCAAAGACATGTGGTAAAGGCAACACAGGTTTATTCTGAAAACAAACCCCTATATACATTTTTGGAGATGGAGAATTGTGTAGCCAGAAGTATGTATGGCTGCATTTTGTCTTTAAAATGAACGCTTCGGGGCGGGACGCTGTTCCTTTTCAAGCTTATCACCTGACATCTACCCCCGTATGGACGGCTTTCCCACTGTTACCAGTTTGTCCAGTTAGCTCGCCATGTTCATTGGTGGACTTGGGATGCAGGGAGGAGTTGACCATGATGACAGAGTTTGAGTCCAGTGAAGAACGGTTCCAGAAAGTGGGCAAAAACAAAAACCAAAAAATAAAATAAACAAATAAATAACAGGGTAGAATGTGGTAATAACTGAGGGCTTTTATTTTTCTGCATTGCTTTTTAAAACTGTCGGTTGGATTTAGGGAAGTGGGTGGGCGTATCAATCTGCTTTTGAAAATACTATTGATTGGGTTTAGGGAAGGAAGAGGGTGAGTCAGTCGAACCGACAGTAAGTCATTCAGTCAGTCAAACAGTCAGTTGACAGCCGCCTCTGGTGGATTTATGTGAAAACAGCAGACGCAAATGGCACTCGCGAAATTTGAGATCTCAAAAAGCATACACTGCGGCCTCTGGTGGATTTGCGAAAATAAAAACTGCAAAAAAACTCCTGGTACCTATTTTGTGATCTCCAGAAATGTATATAACGTTTTCAGAATGAGCCTAGGTTGGCCGTTCATTCCGCTGTGGCGACCCCTCATAGATAAGAGACTAAGCCGAAGGAAAATGAATGAATAAATGTTACTTCATAATAAGACCTCAATGTATCAACTGGAGCCAAAGCTAATTAATTTAATTTTGCCTGCATTAATATTTTTATATACTTGAATTTTATGAATCACCAAAGGCCACAGTTGCAGATAAAAGTCTTTTTTAAGGCTCTACCGAAAGAAAAAAAAAAGTCACCTACAACTTAATGTCTTAAATCAAAGCTTATCTTATTTTTTATATGTGTATGGCAGTGCTTATTAAAATCAATGTGTCTGTGCACTTTATTATTTTGTAAAAATGTATTTGCCCTCATAATCTTTAATCAAATACCATGAACTTCCGTGCTGCCTCGAAATAACTTTTCTTTATTTCTGGTCACATGGAATGGCTTTAGGGCGGGGCTATCAGTACGGGTCTCATTTCTCCCCTTCCTTTGCAGGAAGCAGTGGTTTGGATGTATGTATGATAAAATTCCATCTGTAAAAATTAGCTCTCGTCATCATCAGCATCTGAAGAAATTCTGCACCAGAGGGGTCTAGAAGTGATTGCACTTGACAGAAATCCTCCAAAACTTCCAATCAGTCCAATCAGTTCCCAAAGGACAAAGTCATGCACCATGCTCATTTCATAACCATTTCAATTGGATATGTCTTGATAGGAGGGAAGACTATTTTAACTTCTCTTCATAGCCAATCAGAGTGCTCTTTCTCCGAGAGCTAAAGCTGATTCTACATGCTTCTACATCACTGTTATTTTAAAAACAATGTGTTCAGAAATAATTACTGTATGACTTGCAATACACTGACCTTGAGCTAATCATTAGCATGCAAAATTAAAGTTGACTTTGTACCGCCTCCTACCTAGACTCACAAAAACATATCATTATTCATTCTACAAGAGTTTTAGGATGCTGTGATTAATTTTGACAGACAGGGCCACGGGTGGATGGCGACTCTACTCACCCGATGAGACTCGCCTGGCCGTTGGTTTTGTTTAAAATTCACAGGGATCGCTCAGGGAAAGGAGGAACATAGTAAATGATTAGCCAAGCGATTTATTCAGCGGCCGCCCCAGTGATTCTTCATGTCTGAATGCAGAAACAGTAAGACATGCTGTAAAACAACAGAGGCACTCGAGAGGTTATAAATCTTGGCTGTGTTCAGGATTGGAACAAGGCGACATCTCCTTTATCACCGCTGGCCAAACACCAACATTCATATCAGAGTCCTTTAATTGACAAATATGTACCTTATGTGCAATTGAAATTAAAATGAGTAACCCTCCTGTGAAATTTTTATTATTATTAAAATATTTCATAAGTTCTGTTTAAAGTAAAGATTTAAAAAAAAAAAAAAACATTTTAAGAACTTTAAAATGTTCTTTTTTTAACTTCTAACATTTTTCTAGTTATTTCTGAAGATACTAGTATTCAGCTTAAAGTGCAACTAGGCCCAAAGGTTAATTAGTTTAAATAGGCAAGTTAGGTTAACTACGCAAGTTATTTGACAACAGTGGTTTGTTCTGTAGCCAATAGAATAAAATAATTTCGCTCACACTTTAGTTTAGATCATAATTCACATAATTATTATTCATATTCAGTTAGTAAGGTAGACATTGGGTTTAGGTTTTGGTTAGGATTAGGGATCTACACTACCTGAGTTTTGACGCCTATCCAAGTTTTAGAAACAACAAATAATAACTTGACATTTAGTTGATCATTTGGTATCAAAAGTGGCTTATATGACAGGTAAAGGCCTCTAGATTACGCTTATTTTACCAAAATAAAATATGATCATGCCTTGATTTTTATTTATTTAATTAGGACAGTAAGGTCTGACTTTGCTTAGACAAAAGTCTTGTCACTCAACAGAAATAATGTACAGTATAGAATATAAACAACCCAGGCTCATTCTGAAAACGTACCTCTATATATGTTTCTGGAGAGCGCCAAATACATCCCAGGAGTTTTTTTTTTTCAGTTTTTGTTTTTGTGAATCCACCAGAGGCCGCTGTGTATGCTTTTTTGAGATACCAAATTTCTCTCGCGAGTGCCGTTTGCGCCAGCTGTTATCACGTAAATCCATCAGAGGCTTCTGTCGTCTGACTGACTGACTGACTGACTGACTGACTAACCGATTGACTGACCCACTATCCTCCTTCCCTAAACCCAACCAATAGTATTGTCAAAAGCACAGATTGACCCGCCCACCCACTTCCTAAACCAAACCGACAAAAAGAAAAAAAAAAAACACCAAAAAGGAAAGCCCTCGCCTGATTTTTACCACATTCTCACCCAGTTATTTACTTGTTTATTTTATTTTTTGGATTTTGTTTTTGTCTTACCCGTTTTCTGGAAGCGTACTTCACCGGACTCGAATGCCGTCATCGTGGTCAACTCCTCTCTGCGTCTGAAGTCCACTGCCGTACATGGCGAGTTAACTGGACAAACTGGTAATAACGGAAAAGCCGTCCATACAAAGGTAATTGGTCAGTTGGTAAAAGGAACGGCAAAAAGGAACGTCGTCATACTGGTCCGTATTGTTCGTTTTAAAAATGAAATGCAGCCGTACGTACTTCTGGCTACATAATTCAGTCTCCAGAAATGTATATTGGGCTACATTTTCAGAATTAACCTATATTGTATAAAGTCATGGTGCAGTGGGAAAAGAATTAATATTGTGTATGACTTCCATGAGCTCAGACGACTGCCATATAATAAAGTCATCTGGAATGGCAAAGAAAGCGTTCTTGCAGGACTCTCAGAGTTCATCAAGATTATTTGGATTCATCTTCAATGCCTCCTACTACATCTTACCCCAGACATGCACAATAATGTTCATGTCTGGTGACTAAGCTGGCCAATCCTGGAGCACCTTGACCTTTGCTTTCAGGAACTTTGTAGAGGCTGAAACGGAGCGCTATCCTGCTGAAGAATTTCTCTCTCTTGTGGTTTGTAATGTAATGGGCAGCACAAATGTCTTGATACCTCAGGCTGTTGATTTTGCCATCCACTCTGCAGATCTTTCACACGCCGCAATACTGAATGTAATCCTAAACCATGATTTTTTCTTCACCAAACTTGACTGATTTCTGTGAGAATCTTGGGTCCATGTGGGTTCCAATAGGTCTTCTGCAGTATTTGTGATGATTGGGATAAAGTTCATCAGATGATTTATCAGAAAAATCTCCCAACAAGAAGTCAAGTTATTATATGTTGCTCTTACAACTGGGCTCGACAACAAGACTTTATAACTACTAATGAACTTATTAATAGGATAACTTAATAATAGGCAGGTAATTAATAGGCAGGTATTAATAACTTACTAATAGGCAGGTAATAAGTTAGTAATTAAAATGACCTAAATTAAAGTGTTACCATAATTTCTTAAGGGGACTAATAATTTTGACCTTAAATTGCATTAATATAAATTTAAAAAACGGCTTTTGATCCAGTAAATTTAATAGAAAAGACTTGCTCCGGAACAAAAAGTATTAGGAAATGTCTTTGCTTTGTTAAACATCACTTGGGAAATATTTGGAAAATAATCAACTTCAACTGTGTTAGTGAAGCCCCTGATTGTCCACAGGTTTGTGATTTCACAGATGAACTGTATGAGTATTTTAACACCTGCAGATTGTGCAAAATGAAACCTAATACGATCTCTTGTGGCAAGTTGTCTTGTTTCAGAGGGGTTGTACTTCATAATAATAACCAGTAGAGGAAAGCAGAGAGCACCAAAGATAGCAGTGATTGAAGATTGCCTGCGAACCGCAGAGAAAAGCAGTCACGACTGGCGGTCACGACTGAATAAAGCAGTCTGGGGGGGAAGTGGAGTAGGTTTGTTTAATGTACACTGAGCATTTAGCTTAGTCTTGGTGTTTTTATTGGCTTTTTTGGACTGCTGGGATTATGAAATGAGGCTGTCAACAGTCTCGGCTCAGAATGGAGAGAGAAATAGAGAGAGAGAGATTGTCGTCTGTGGACCAGCGTGTCTGTTCATGGTCTGACAGTTCGCTCTTCTGCACTGTCAGAGGAAAATAACGCCAGCAAAACTGCAGGGAGCAGAAAAACAACAGCGAGCGATGAGACGCGGCCCATCAGGCACACATATCCCAGATGTTTGACAGGAGAGGCAGTCGTGCAAATCCTTGTCTGCATTCAGATTGGAGTGTGTGTTGGGTGATTGTGTCTCTTGGGTGAGCTGTGTGTGCGCTGTTTGTGTGTGGGTGGGTGGGGGGTGATTGTGTCTCTTGGGTAAACTGTGTGTGCGTGTGTGTGTGTGTGTGTGTGTGTGTGTGTGCGTGTGTGCGTGTGTGTGTGTGTGTGTGTGTGTGTGTGTGTGGAAGGCAAACATCTGTCCTCATTTCTGCTGGGGCTGAAAGGTAACACTCTCAGAAACACATCAGGGAGGGGTTGAATTTGTGTGCGCGGAAATTGAAATAACCGTATAGCATCAGTTCATCTGATATGTTGGGCTAAGGAATTAGTGATTACTTCATTTATTGATTTCTGGGTCAGATTTTAATTCAGTGTATATTTGAGCAGGTAGATTTTATAGCCATTTATAAGCCATAGCGATTTTTTTGTTTTTGTTTTTAAATATCTAAGTAAGTCAGTTATTGGATAAAATACTTTTTTTGTTATGTTATTTTCATTTATTTAGCACAAGCAAAGTAAACATACTTTAAATAAGTCCCCCAATTGAGCACACTGCTACTAATAATACCACTAATGAAATTTTACCATTATTCATACATTCATTTTCTTTTCGGCTTAGTCCCTTTATTAATCCGGGGTCCCCACAGTGGAATGAACCGCCAACTTATCCAGCACAATTTTGCGCAGCGGATGCCCCTCCAGCCACAACTTATCTCTGGGAAACATCCACACACTGATTCATTCACACTCATACACTACGGACAATTTAGCCTACCCAATTCATTCATACCGCATGTCTTTGAACTGTGAGGGAAACCTGGAGCGCCTGGAGGAAATCCACGCGAACGCAGGGAGAACATGCAAACTCCACACAGAAATGCCAACTGACCCAGCCGAGGCTCGAACAAGCGACCCTCTTGCTGTGAGGCGACAGTACTACCTACTGCGCCACTGTGCTTTATAAAAAAGTAACATTTTAAAGTGAAAGTCAAATTCTTTTGCAGTTTTTTTTGGTTTGTAATACTATTAATTTAGCAAAATAATGTCAAATATTGTTATTAAAAATTAATAAGCATGTTTTAAAAAACTAATTAAGCATTTTGTTTGTTGTTTCAAATTATAATTATAATAATACTATAATATTTGGTCCCACTTTATATTAAGTAGACTTAACTATTATGTACTTACACTAAAATTGCTAAATCATTGGTGTACTTATTGTGTAAATACATGTTTTTACATTGTATTTATGACTGATTAAATACCTGATGTAATTACATCTGTAATTAATTTATGTAGTTACATTTGTAGCCACACTGTTGACTATCACTTACATCTTAACTCAGGCTTAAACCTACCCATACCACCAAACCTGAGCCTAACCTGACCTGTATCCCACCTCAAGAGAACCAGAAATATATTATGAACAAATTAAGTACATGAATTAATACTTTGCTGTAAGTACATAGTAGTCAAGGCCACTTAATATAAAGTGGGACCTAATATTTAAAGATTTCAGAATTGAATTTTTGTTTTTAAATGATTATTAAAAGTTTATAAATAATACTTACATTAATAATAATAAGGGATCGGTTTAATTATAAAAAAGTATATATTATAGTATAGTAAATTAATTTAAAAAATGACATAATTATTACATAATAATTTAAAATACTATATAAAATATATACAAATGACTCTGTGCAGTCTAGAAGAGTTATCTACTTGATAGGAGATGATAGGAGATGTGATAGGAGATGACTCTCATCCTCTGAAGCCATAATTTAAACTGTTGTCCTCCGAAAAAAGATTAGGAAGCATCAAATGCTCATCCAGCAGATATAAATTCACCTTTGTCCCTGAAGCCATAAGGCTTGATAACCTTGGTTGCTAAGGTGTTGTTAGGCAGTTGCTAAGGTGTTGCTAGGTCATTGCTAAGTGATTGCTAGGGTGTTCTGAGTGGTTACTAGGCAGTTGCTAAGGTGTTGCTAAGGCGTTGCTTGGCGGTTGTTAGGTTGTTCTGAGTGGTTGCTAAGGCATTGCTAGGTGGTTGCTAAGGTGTTCTGAGGGGTTGCTAAGGTGTTGCTAGGCGGCTGCTAGGGTGTTGTAGGTCATTGCTAAGGTGTTGCTTGGTGGTTGCTAGGGTGTTCATAGTGGTTGCTAGGCAGTTGCTAAGGCATTGCTTGGTGGTTGCTAAGGTGTTGCTAGGCGGTTCATAAGGTGTTCTGAGTAGTTGCTAGGCAGTTGCTAACATAAATTAGTATGGTTCTAGAATGAATTAGCATGTTGATAGCGTGTTTTTAGCGTAAATTAGCATGTTGATAGCATGTTTCTAGTATAAACTAGCATGTTATTAGCATGAATTTAGTATGAATTAGCATGTTGCTAGTATGTTTATAGTATGCATTAGCATGTTTGCTAGTATGTTTGTTAGTATGTTTCTAGTATGAATTACTATATTGTCATGGGAAAGTTGCTAGGATGCTGTAAGTGGTTGCTAGAGTGGCTAGTAAGTTTAAAGGTCATCAGTGATTGGCAGATTGGTAGTCTGAGTTAAATGGTTAAATGAGCCCAACTTTAAGTCTGTATGACAGTCTGGCGCAAAGTTATGACGTCATAAAATTTGGTCCAATGTTAAGCCAATGGGACTTTTCCGAATTTTCCGTGTCAGTTTTCTGAAAACTGTAAGTCGGATCAGTTGGAAAAGGTATAGAAACTTAATTCAGTATAGTTTGGAGGTTTGGAGTAAGTTTGGTGGTTGTAGTATGAACTGTGTAGGAGGAGATGCGCTCTTAATATAGCCTAAGAAGAAGAAGAAGTTTATGTAGTATAACAGTATGTTGACTTTCTCAAGCCACCATAATAAGATTATAAACCTTACCATTTCGTTGGCATGCAGTAAGTGCACTATTCTATGCTTTTAAATGGCTGTATTTAACATTCTGTTATGTTTTGTCTCCTCACATCAGGTAGCATGTTAGGACACGGGGTTACAATGTAACCTGCTCATCTAATGTTTACGTTTGTAATATTTATATTATTTGCTAATTAAAAAGCATCTTATGTGGAACTCTGGATCTGCATCTCATTTCGGAGTCTGCTACTGCCCACCAGAGGTCGCATTTCAGTCATCGATGCATGCTTTAAGAGCCTTCCTGAATGAATGAATGAATGAAATACGTGGTTTTCCATGAAGGCAACCCCGTTACTGAAATATAATTGGCTAAACTGGCATTGGGCGGATTAAAGGTACCAAAACAAAGACAGACGTTCTGGCACGTAATACACATTTCAAAGCAGAAAAACTCACTTTAGCATTGTTTTTCAGACAAACAAGAATGTTCACTTGGCATGTTTCTGAAATATCTGAAAACATATTATGGTACTTTTATGCTTTATAAGAGTCAAACACTTACATACAGCACCTTTAAGTAACATTAACTAATAAACCATTAGTTTGAAATGTTACCATTAGGGCTCCTTGCTACTAGTTAGTTGTTTTGATTCAAATAGGTTTGTTCTCTGTCTGTGTTTGTGTTGTTCATTATTATTATTCACCCTTGCAAATTGCAGACAGTCATCTTACTGTTTTAATTTAGCGTGCTGGAGTTGATTAAAGGCTGTGAGTCTCCAGAGTGTGGTTTCAGTGCGTGGGCTTTACTGCACTCCTGCTCTCCTGCGTCCCTGAAGACGCTGATCATTAATTCATGAACTCCGCTTTCCCACAAACCCTGTGCCGTTTTCTCAGGAGCTACAACAGGATGGCAGGTCACATGACTGAACTCAGCTGATTTTTATCTTCAGGCCCTGAAAACACACACAGCGTCTCCTATTAAAAGTTTATTTTAATTAATCATTTACAGCCTAAGCATTTTCAAAGCTATCTCACAACACTTTGGATCCCTGTTTCATCTAGTGTGTATAATAGGGCTAATTCCATTTCGCATAAAAAAATGCATCTCTGTTTTCTAAGATGAAGCTGGAGCTGTATTTTGAGTTGTGTTTGTGAACTCTAGTCTGAGCTGAGCATTAAATACAGGAGATAATCTGAGATCATGCTAATCTCAAGTCTATAGCGCACACTTAATCCTCTGAATGACGGATTTTCTCTTTTTTTCTGAGGCTGAATGTCATACTAGCATGGTATTAAGTGTTTCTTGGTTTCTTGAGATGGAAATTGTCAATCGAGGTTGAAATTACATACACTGTAAAAAATACAACACAGGCTCATTCTGAAAACGTAGCCCTATATACATTTCTAGAGATCATGAATTATGTAGCCAGAAGTACGTACGGCTGCATTTTATTTTTTAAATAAACGCTATGGGGCGGTATGATGCCGTTTCGTTTTTTTTCATGCTTACCAGCTAACTGATTACCTCCGTATGGATGGCTTTCCTGCTGTGACCAGTTTGTCTTGTTAGCTCACCATGTACGTTGGTGGACTTGAGACGCAGAGAAGAGTTTAACACGATGACAGGCTTCAAGTCTGGTGAAGAACGGTTCCAGAAAACGGTTAGACAAAAATAGAAGTCAAAAAATAAATTAAACAAGTAAAAACAGGGTGAGAATGTGGTAAAAATCAGGCGAGGGATTTTCTTTTTCTGGATTGCTTTTTAAATTTGTAGGTTGGTTTAGGGAAGTGGGTGGGCGGGTCAGTCTGTGCTTTTGAAAACACTATTAGTTGAGTTTGATGGAGGGGGAGGGGCGGTCAGTCGATCGGTCAGTCAATCAGTCAAACAGTCAGTCAATCGACAGTGGCCTCTGGTGGATTTACATGAGAACAGCAGGCACGAATGGCACTCCTGAGAGAAATTTGAGATCTCAAAAAGCATACAGAGCAGCCTCTCCTGGATTCATAAAAACAAAAACTGCAAAAAAACGTACCTCCTGGGTCTACCTCTTTGACAGTGTCCAGAAATGTATATAGAGGTATGTTTTTAGAATGAGCTTGGGTTGCAAAAAATCCGCAAATTAGCAGTTTTTCATGTATATAATTTTATTTTTCCCCATTTATTTATGCTTTTAATTGCATTATGGGACATTGATCTATCTTCCAACCACTTTTAAACTTTGAAAAAGTGACTTTTATGACCATTTTTAGGAGTTTGAAGTGATATATTGTCTGGATTGGTGTTGTATATTATGGTAAAAAAACCTTGTATTAAAAGCCAGTACATTTTCTGTTATTTTACAGACTTATTTCTCTATATATTATTATTTATTATACATAAATTTATTTCAAGTGACTAAAATGTCAATAAAAGTCTTTTTGTTAAGCTGTAAGTTGAGTATTCAACATCAAATGTCCACAGAGCAGAGATCAACATACCATAATGCAATTCACAACCATAAATAAACTGAAAACACAGAATCTGTTAATTAACAGATATGTCACGTAACAGTGTATTCACAGTGTATTCCCAAGATTTGTATGTAAAATACAAATGCATAATTTTTATATGTTATTAACAAGACAACAATATAGCATATCACTCATTTTACTATTACAGGTACGTTTTAAGCATTTTCCATTCATTTTCCTTAAACTGGAATGATATACATCAAATATATTATGGATTCATTCTACAATGAATACATCGTTTATGTAAAACAATGTAAAATGCTTAAATGTGATTGGGAACATTTGATTATGGCACTAATTGTTGTTTAACTTATTGTTAAAACTTTTTAAACCAGTAACAGAGTTGACTAACAGAGTTGACATTTTCCACCAATTTGCTTTAGCTTAAGATTCTAACCTCAAACCAGATGTCACATGGCATATCTAAAACAGTATGTATTTTTATCATATTGTTGTTTTTTAAAAGTGAATGAGAGGTTTATAATGTATCTTAAATATTTTGCACAAATTAATGTGAGAAAAATAGTGACATGTCTGAATGCCTTTTATACTTTCTCTTCAGCCAAAGTAAAATTATTTGGAGCAGAAATCTGTGCTTTAAAGATCGCTGTGCCTTTTTCTAGAATGTAGGGACAGACGCAAAATAGTTTTTTAAATCATTGAAAATACAAATAATACAGAAAATAAATGTTTCATGCAAACGTTTATTTAACTTGGTAGAATAAACACAAAAACAATGACAATTTGACTTAACTATTGATAATTGAAGAATTGAAGCTGAATGTACAGTATGATTCAGGAGTCAGAGACAGTCAAAAATAGACATAGTGAGAGTCTTTAAGTTATTCTTTTCAAAGCATAGTGGCCCTAAATAACCATTCAAACATTATTTTTTGAGAGATGACTTAATATAATGTGTTAATATTATTCAAAATTGTTTCATAAAACTTTTTGTTTTTGAAAAATTAGGTTTAATAAGGTTTATCTTACGCAAGCAAAATGTATTCGTAGATCTGGAATCACCCATATACTGTTGAATTGCTTATCACAGTTTAAAGACCCCCAAAGGGCCTTGAAATGCATAACTTTGTTCATTGTGTGACATCATTTCATCTGAAACTTGAAGACCATTGCTCCTTTGCTTGCTTTTTTAAATTAGCCAATAGAGTTTTGTTTTGTATTACAGCTCTGCCAATCAGAGTTGTGCTTTTCAGGCTCTGCATCCATCTCATATTGATATCGCAATATTGATGGCATCCTTAACTATACCAGAGGACAGAACTTAGTATTTTGGCAATGGGTGTTGTGTTATTGATACACCATATAAGGGTTCACCAATCACAACACACTGGGAAAACCAACCAATCACAATACATTTAATTATTTAAAAGGTAGGCCTTCATTATACCTGGAACTAATCAAGCTGTTTGTGTCAGGCTGGAGAGAAAGGTATTGTAATAATGCAAATTATGTGAAAAATAATGAGTAACCATTATTTAAAAAATGACCAAGCAAAAGAGCATGTTCTAGTACACCCTCAAAATGAAATAAAAACATTGCCTAATAAGAAAACTAACATGATTCAAAGTGAATTTTTTTTACCCTAATAGACTTTGGCTGTATAGTTTATGCCCTATATAGTGCACTATGAGCTATTCACCAGATGATCTGATAAGCAGCTGAAGTAATGTCTTAAAAAAACATTGCGTCTTATTAGCGTGAGAAACTACAAGTGTTTATTTTGGAGCACACTAGATTATATATAACCTTAAGTCTAACATATTGATACTAACACCCAGGAACGTTTGATTTCAGGGGAATTTGAAATGCTTCACATACTGTTTTTCTTTTTAATTGTAGCCAGTCAGAGTATACTGTGCTGTAGGCAGTATTCTAATAATGCACTGTGAAATTAGTCGCATACACACACACACACACACACACACACACACACACACACACAAACAGTGGAGTCATGTGCGGATCAGTCCATGTCATGGGACTGCATGGGGATTAAACACATCATCTGAAATTATGCTCAGCACATCGCACACACACAGACATACTGTAATAATATCATGGCCAGCACTTGTTACTTTCTTGATCTGCACAAAGTGATCATTTTTGCTTCCTTGGACCTCAGTATACAGTGCATCCAAAAAGTATTCATAGCGCATCACTTTTTCCACATTTTTTGTTACAGCCTTATTCCAAAATGGATTTAATTAATTTATTTCCTCAAAATTCTACACACAATACTCCATAATGACAATGTGAAAAAAAGATTTTATTGAAATTATTGCAAATTTATTACAAATAAAAAACCTGAAAAATCACATGAACATAAGTATTCACAACCTTTGCTCAATACTTTGTTGATGCACCTTTGCCAGCAATAACAGCTTCAATTCTTTTTGAATATGATGCCACAAGCTTGGCACACCTGTCTTTGGGAATTTTTGCCCATTCCTCTTTGCAGCACCTCTCAAGCTTTATCAGGTTGGATGGGAAGCGACGGTGTACAGCCATTTTCAGATCTCTCCAGAGGTGTTCAATAGGATTTGGTTCTGGGCTCTGGCTGGGCCACTCAAGGACTTTCACCGAGTTGTTGTGAAGCCACTCCATTGATATTTTGGCGGTGTGCTTTGGGTCATTGTCTTGCTGGAAGATGAACTGTCGCCCCAGTCTGAGATCAAGAGCACTCTGAGACAGGTTTTCATTCAGGATGTCTCTGTACATTGCTGCATGCATCTTTCCCTCTATCCTGACTAGTCTTCCAGTTCCTGCTGCTGAAAAACATCCCCACAGCATGATGCTGCCACCACCATGCTTCACTGTAGTGATGGTATTAGCCTGGTGATGTGCAGTGCCTGGTTTTCTCCAAACATAACGCCTGGCATTCACTCCAAAGAGTTAAATTGTAGTCTCATCAGACCAGATAATTTTGTTTCTTATGGTCTGAGAGTCCTTCAGATGCCTTTTGGCAAATTCCAGGTGGGGAGTGGATTCAGTCTGACCACTCTACCATATAGGCCTGATTGGTGGATTGCTGCACAGATAGTTGTTCTTCTGTAAGGTTCTTCTCTCTCCACAGAAGAACGCTGAAGCTCAGACAGAGTGACCATCGGGTAATTGATCACCTCCCTGACCAAGGCCCTTGTCCCCCGATCACTCAGTTTAGATGTCCAGCCAGCTCTAGAAAGACTCCTGGTGGTTACAAACATCTTTACTTAAGGATGATGGAGGCCACTGGCCACCATTCGTACGTCAAATCTGCTTCACAATAGATGCCGATTCGCGTCATGGGGAGGGCTTCTGTCTGCCTGGTGACTGTAGCTTCGTTGCTAACATACATTTGTAAGGTGTTTATGGATAGTATATATTGTAAAAAGAGAAAAAACTATAAATCGTTGTATGAATGCTGTAATGTTTATATAATTTTCCATTAAAAATGCGTGAAGGTCATGTGACCATCAGGAAGAATGCAGCATCTCATTTCTCACAGGACGCGTTCTCTGTTCTCGATGTCTCCTGAGTTCGTTCTTCAGAGGTAACTTGGCAAGATCCGATCTGCAGAAGAACACAAGTCCGTTCTCTGCGTTCTTGGAATTAAGAAACAGCCAGATTTAAGTAACCTACTACTCATTTGTTTTACGAAGTATTTCACAAGCTGCACAAAACTGTACTACTCGACATGCGAGTAGTTTCCTTATATAGTTTTCCAGAAAGTGTTTCCTTATATCATCAGCATTTGTAATGTAACCAAATGTGTAAACAAAGCTGTGGTTAGCGCCTCTGCCTTTGGATGGTAGCGTTTTTTGGTCTGTCTCTGGGACAAAAAACATGAATGCTAAAGTTTAAAACAAAAGTGAAACCATCAACTATCAACTCCTTTATGTTTACAAATACAAGCGTGGCTGTTTAGAGTTCATTTAGGGTTAATGATGTCAGAATAAAGTCGGTAAAGTCGGTCCGGAAATTTTCTGGGTATTTACCGGTCTCACTGTTTGAAAGGGACTATTGAGGCAACCTTCAAGACTTAAATGAAATACTCTGTGTTTTCCGCCAAGACAATCCAGCATGCCCGAAAAATAATTGGGTGAACTGGTAGTGGGCGGGGTTACAGACCAAAACAGAGACAGACATTCTTTGTTTCTTTGACATTCTCACGAAATGCATATTTTCAAAAGAGAATAACTGACGTTAGCATTTGTTTTTCAGATAAACAATTATGTTCACTTAGCATGTTTCTTAAACATCTTCAAACATATTATGGCATTTGTATGCTTTAGAAGAGTCAAAAACTTGCATACAGCACTTTTAATGATCTACTCATTATAAAAAAGTCACCTACATCTTTGATGACCTGGGGGTGAGCCAATTAACAGCAAGTTTTTTTAGGGCTTTACTATCTCTTTAAACCAGCTACACTTGTCCCCAGCGCTGTGTATTTTCTGCTAGACATCTATGCGCGTAAAAGTACTTACAATTGGTTGCATCATAATGAGCAGAACGGAGCTGAAAATGGTGTAAAAGAAAGCACTATGAAAGTGACTGCGGTGAGTGGTTTTTACCTCTCTCTCAGCTCTCTATCATCAACTGAATAACTAAAATATTAAATATATTGCACAATACATTGTTTTTGACAAACATAGCCTACAAAACTAAACAATTTCAAAAATGCATAACATCATATCATGACCTCACTTATCACTAAGATGACAAAATGTACATTAAATACCCCACAAAGAACATAATGGGGTCAGTATCATTTATTAATACATTGATTTATTAATATCATCTTCTTAGGTCATAAAATACTAGCCTACTTACCAAATCCTTAAAGGGGTGGTCCAGAGTGTATTTTTAAGGCTTGGTTGTGTTTATAAGATGCAAAGCAATGTGTCCTCATGCTTCACTTGTAGAAAATCATGTTATGTTTTCATATATCTTATATACAGCTACGTGGCTAACATGAAAACGACTGTCATATTTCCCAGTTCCATATTTCCTAGAAAGGCCCGCCCTCAAGTGGCTCTGATTGGTCAGCCAACATAATGTGCTGTGATTCACGGATCAGCTCCACGTCACCAGAAAAAGCGTCACGCCTTCACAAGCCATGCTTTGCCTCTGTTGTGTAAATACTGTCAGTCAGAGTAGCTGTTATATCAGTTATATCAGTTTGATATATCAGTTTGAGCCTGAATCAGACAGAAAATGAAGAGCACACAGCTGAACATCATGCCTGCTCTCTAAAATAACATCTTACAAGTGTCTTTCACATATATTCGGAATAAGCATGTGCAAGTAATATGAAACGTTTACATATCTTTTGTGAGTTGGTTAGCTGAGATGTAGAACGCAGGGAAAGACGCTGCAGCGCTGCTGAAGATTGTGGCTGTTTACAGCGGTTTGACTGATAAATATGAATTTGTAGCTAAATTGTTAATGGTGCCAAACAGCATTTTCTGTTGTTTACATCCTTGTTTACATCCTCGCTATAACATATAGTTAACGCTAGAAACTAATAATGTAATAGAGCAATTTTAACAAATAAAAATACTTACAGGTTGTGGCTCACATTCCACAGCTTCTTCTATTATGGTGGGAGGAGTTTTTAGCTGAATCCAGCACTGAACTGGGAGAGATTCTGGAAGCTGTCCTTTGTCAAATGCTAGATATATATATATTATAATTCTCTGGAACATAATTAAAATTAAACTGTAAGCACTTTTCTCTTTGTGTCATGTCCTTTGGAAGCCCTAAATATATTAACAGAAGAAGCTCTGTGGAAATAGCAGCATTTGATTGGCATTTTAGCTTTCTCTGCTATAACATTACAGTGCCTCTGGCCACACCCCTTTGCTGTGTGTATGCATGTGGTGAATGCACGTAACCAGAAGCCCTTGTAATCTCACTAGCCCGGATGTATTTTTTTGTAGTCACCAAACTTTGTTCGCTGTAGGCTTTGCTAAGTTAACTCTGTAAAAGCTAATTGTCTCCCTTTGCATTGAACTTTGATCGTCTTACATTCAGAGATATTGTTTGTTCACACAGCTACATACACATCAACTAAAGTTTAAAATATGATATCAAAGTTTACCACCCATTTAAAGGTATCAGTTTGGCAATTAAAGGGATTGTTCAGCTAAAAATGGATGAAAAAATACTCACCCTAAAGGGGTTTCAAACCTTTCAGATTCTTTCTTATGTTCAATACTAATGAATATATTTGGAAAAATACTAAAAACCTCTAACCATTGATATACATAGTAGGAAAAAAACAAAAATTATGCAAGTCAGTGGTTTTTACCAGAAAAATTAACTCACAATGGTTTGAAAAAAAGGAAGTGGTGAGTAAAGGATGACAGAATTGTCATTTTATGGTGAACTATCCCTTTAAGGCTTGTTTTGTTCTTTCATGTCAGCCAAATTGACATTTTAGACTTACAAAAAATAAAAAATTACAAAAATGATCTCTTAACAAATCAAGAATTTCTTTTAGTCTTGGACAGCCAATAAAAAAATGAAACACTGTTCTTCCTCTTTCAAAGGATCTAGAGGAGAGAGAGAGGAGAGAGACGTAGAGGAGAGAGAGAGAGAGAGAGAGAGAGAGAGAGAAGAGATAGAGAGGAGAGAAGAAGAAAGAGAGAGAGAGAGACGGAGGAGAGAGAGAGTGAGAGAGAGAGAGAAAGAGTTTGTGTGTGTATGCATGTGTGCGTTGAGAGAGAGAGAGAGGAGAGATGGATGAGCGAGAGAGAGAAGAGAGAAAGCGAGAGGAAAAGTGGGAGGGAGCAGTGGCTCGGGACAGCTGGCAGTGAGATAAGAGTGTCAGAGTTAGCAAGAGATCGTGAAAGAGAGAGTTTTCTGGCTTCCAACACAGTGAAGCTATGAGATGAACATCCGAGGGTGCGTTCCTAAAGCAGACCTGAAATGAATGTAAGTTTGAGGCATGTTTTTTCCTGTTGGCGAGAGGGAGGGGGCAAGCTTTGGAATGCTGGGAGTGAAGAAAGTTGGAAACTTCATTCAGGGTTGTAATGTTTTTATTGGATTATGTTTTTGAGCTCATAAAGTCTCCCAGAGGAAAACATCACTGCTCAGAGGCCGCTTTTAAGATGCTCTTTAAGACATAATGGTGTAGGATTGTTAGATATTCACTTCAATTCATGTTTATTTCTATAGCACTTTTACAATGTAGATTGTGTCAAGCAGCTTAATATATAAGTTCTAGTAAATTGAAACTGTGTCAGTCCAGTTTTCAGAGTTCAGTTTAGTTCAGTTCAGTGTGGTTTAAATTTATGTGTGTAAAATATGAATGTATTTGTTTCTTCATAAAGACTTGAAGATAAATTAAGCCATTTAAACATACAGTAAGAATGTAGAGCTTTGAAGATGTGGAAGAATGGCTAGGTTGATCCAATTTGTTTGTGGGAGAATTTGATGTTTGAGTTCATATTGAAATCTGAGCAGAGTTTGAGACTCATGAGATTACTGGAGAGTCAAATGTCAACCATTTCAGAAAAAAGTTCAGTTAATAATTATTTAATAGCTAGTTCTGTAGATTTTGTTTTCTGTACTTTCTCTCTTGAAAATATCACTTGAATTGTTTTTTATTGTTTGTGATTTGATGCTTTTAAAGTATTTTTGCAAATGTAAAGTAATGGGCCTTATACACCCCGCACAATAAGGCGCAAGATGTGTTTGGCACGATTTGTTGCTATTTTCAGACCAGCGCAACTAATTTTCACGTTTTGCGCCACGTTGTTTAAATAGCAAATCCATTTTCACCGCTTTGTAGACTCATGGGTGTTCCGGTCTAAAAAGGAGGTGTGTTAAGGCACATTGTTGGTGCGTTGCTATTTTGAGGAACTGAAATAGACTGCGCCATTGACCAACTAAAAGCAGAGCATGTTAGTTATGCGCCTATGCAGGTCCAAACGCTTACACATTGCTTAATACACACAGGATGTACAGCAATACACAAATATCTTTACGAAAGTTTTTGGAGACGAATGCATCACCATATGGGGCATAAGAATAGGATGTGTGTTTGGATATAACTTTTCTGACCACACTTCGTTATTATTGTTCATTTATTCGTTTGTTGGAAATGTGAACTGATTTTAGAAATAGTTTTTAAACAAATCTTTGAGCTTAACAAATAAAATTAATTATATAGGTTAAAAAACACTGTTTCCTTATCCAGGAAAGTAAAAGGAGTAAAGTAAAGAGAAAGTAAAGAGGCCGAATAGAGGAGGCTCATTCTTTATCCTTGCGCTGCAGATGGTCTGTTTAACTGTTTTCTTGCTAGTGAAGCATTCGGTTTTTCCACTTACAAAGTCCACCATGTAAATAGAAAATGCGCCATGGCGTGACGCAACTGACTCTTAAAGGGATTGGGAGATAAGACTCTGGTTGGTTTAATGCACATTATGCTCAAAACACACCCATAACTCATTAAGAGAATAAGCACAACCCTGTTAGACCATGCACTGAGCGTATTTTTCCATCTTTAAAATAGCAAAAGTGAATTCGGACACATTCTTAATGCTTTTGCGCCATTCGCTTTAGACTTTGTGCCTAGATCGATAAAATAGAGCCCATTGTGTCTTCTTAACTAAGCCCAAAGCAAGAAAGATAGTTAATTTAAAAATACACAAAGAGCTATCAAATTTATACAGATTTAATTTTAAAAAAATTCAACAAGATAAATTAGATTTCACTTTGAAGTATCTTGACTGTTGAGTGCAGTCTTTGGTATCAGCTCTCCATTGAGACAAAGACACTTTGAGTGAAAAATATGTATTTCCTTTCCATTTACTCTCATGTACTTTATATAGTTTTTTCCCCTAGAGGCTATCATATTTTGCTGCATCTTTTAAATGATTTTATTAGCTTTAATTTGCATAAACGGCTTTCTCTACTGACTTTTGGCTTGTCAGTTTGGCTACCAAACAGTCCAGCAAAACAACAGAGAAAGAAGGACACATTTATTGTTTTTAACACGTCCTTGACATGATGTTTTGCTATCAAACAAGGACAGCAGTATGTCTACATGCTGGCGGGGAACATTGTGTTCAGTATTGATGATGTGTTTGTGTGTATGGATTTGTGGTTGGATGCGTGACCTGACCATGCGGCCTCATTCGCATGTGTTTATTTAATCATATCTGTGATGTCGTAGAGTGAGGCAGAAAGTGCTCTGCTCTTGTCCTATGAAATATTCAGGTGAAGCACTGAAGCTGGAAATGAGGACGCCCCATCCGGCTCGCTGAGCATTTTTTATTTTTCCGGAAACACAATATTCTTGACTTTTTGTGTCATGATTGACTTCATAATTGTTGCTTTTGATATAACATAATTGTATCTTTTCTTTATCTCATGATTGACTTATGTCCTAATTATGGCCTTTTATTTACTAATTTTGACTTTTCACAAGACTTTTGACTTTTCACCTCAGTTTAATTATGAATTTGTAATAGTTGTGACTTTTTTTAATCTCATAATTAGCTTAGAACGTGACCGTTTTGACTTTTTATCTCATAATTTTAACTTTTCACCTCAGTTTAATTATGAATTTGTAAAAGTAGTTACTTTTTTATCTCATAATTAACTTAAAATTTTTTCATTTTGACTTTTTATCTGGTAATTTTGATTTTTCACCTCAGTTTAATTATAAATTTGTAATAGTTGTGACTTTTTAATCTCATAATTAACTTAGAATGTGATCATTTAGAATTTTTGTTAGAATTGACTTTTGACCTTAATTTAGATTTCTTTTTTATGTTGATTCACTTACTATATAATTATATTGGCTTTTTAGTTATTATGGCAGTTATTTCATAATTTCAATAATTTACCTCATGATTGGCTTAGTATGAGATAATTTTGACATTAAAATGGACTTTTTCACCTAAATGTAGATTCTTGTTTAAATCTCACGGCTGACTGAGTATCTCATGATTGGATTATGGACTTTATCTCATAAGATTGACCCCTTATCTCATGATTGATTAAGTATGTGATAATATTGACATTAAAATGTCCTTTTCACCTAAATGTAGATTCTTTTTATCTCACAGCTGATTTAGTATCTCATGATTATGGACTTTATCTCATAGGATTAACCCCTTATCTCATGATTAGTTTGTCATAGTTGGGATGCCACAATACTCAATATAATATTGAACCTTCCAGTACGACCTCTATGAGCCTTAAGTAAATTGCTTTTTTTTTTGCTTTTTTTAATTTAAATATAAAAATGTTATTTTCCATGTTTCCCATTGCTTTACTGACTCTCTGAACTGGTTCTGAGCATGTTTGAATGCATGTCTATGTGCTGAGACACGGCTCACCACAAGTAAATATCCAATCAGTGAGCACTTGAGTTAGGGGCTCATTTGCATAAAAGTGAAAGTGACATGTAAGTATTTTTGCTCTGCATTTTACCCATCCAAACACACAACCACAGGTGTGAGAACTGAACACAACAGCATAAACACAACCTGAAGCGAGTAATCAAGTAATTCTTTGTAAAAAACAAAAAAACACAATCAAAGTGCCATTTGTCCAGTTTGACTTTTTAACTAATAATTTAGACTTTTTATGTCACAATAAACTTTTCAGTTCAATTTAGATTTATGTCATGACTAACTTGGGCATCTTTTACATGTTTCATCATTTGCATGGCTCAAAAGGTGTATGCGCAAATAGGGAGCGACACGCATTTCAGGATGCTGCGAGTGCACCGTTCATCAGATTACAAGAACCAACCAATCAGCTTTACATTTATACACATTTCAATATACACTTATACATATACACAATATACACAATATACACAATATACAATTATACACATTTCAATAATAATAATGGCAGACTAATTACCTCAGACAAACACAGAGCACCCAAACACTGCAGCACTTTTTAATTATCTAACTTTTTATCTCTTTGTTTGACTTAGTTTGCCATTGCTTGACTTTTTATCTCACAATTAACTTGTTTATCTCCTAAATTTGTACTTAATAATTAACTTTTCACATCAATTTAGACTTTTGATGCCATAGTTAACTTAGTATGTTATATTTATGGCTTTTAGTGTGCCATAACACTGCATATATTCTTCCATAAAAAGTGTATCAGAGCTACAGCAAGGGTTTGTCAGTGGTTCCTTGGATTGCTCAACTGATAGTTGCTTAGTAAAAACAGACACTACTGAAGCTCAAGATCAGAAGCACTTTCTTATTGTTGAAGGAAGTGCCATCCCTTGCGTTTTCCATGAGGTTTTAGACATGATATGTGAATGGCCCTTTAGTATCTCATTATTATGGCATTTATCTCATACGTCTAACCGTTTCGCTCATGATTGACTTAGTTTGCCATTTTGTGACCTTTTATCTCACAGTTAACTTGTTTATCTCATAAATTTGTACTTTATCATTTACTTTTCACACCAATTTTGACTTTTGATGTCATAATCAACCTAATATGTTATATTTATGGCTTTTAGTGTGGCATTAAATTGGTTTGAGATGCATATGGATATGTACTGTAAATGGCCCCTTAGTATCTCATATTTATGGCATTTATCTCATTAGTCCAACCTTTTATCTCATGATTGACTTAGTTTGCCATTTTGTGACTTTTTATCTCACAATTTACTTGTTTATCTCATAAATTTGTGCTTTATAATTTATGTTTCACATTAATTTTGACTTTTGATGTCATAAATAACACAGAATGTTATATTTATGGCTTGTAGTGTGGCATATTTTTTTCAGCAACACAGTATTCCCTTTTTAGAGAGCGAGAAGAGAGAAGGAAAAGATGATAAATGCTTTGCAGGAAAATCTAATAAAATCAAGCCATGATGCCAAAGGCGATGGCATGTGCGCGGTCGTAAGTGTTACCTCAGGGATTACGGCTAGTCCACTGTTTTACTTTACAGTCTAATCATATCGTAACCCATTTAGATCCCATCTGCTGCCCCTCGGTTACTCACTCATATTCATGTGCCTTGGAAAAAGGAGTGATCCACTGAGAGAGGATCATGTGATCTGCCCGGCTCATCTGTCAACAGTATCTACGTAGTGCCCTTAGAGGAAGGGGGCTTTTTATGGACTTCCCATGATGCTTTGGGGCAGACGCTTCTGGAGCACTTCTTTACATTATGCATTAGGAACAATGTAGCCTTTTTGCATGAGTGATTGCAGGAGGTACCGACTGCATTAGCCACCCTAGACTGGAGGAAAACGCACAGTTGCCTTGCAACCAGAGAGCATCTGTTGTAGAGAAATACAAGACTTATTTTATATAATCATAGTTTTTTCTTCATATTTTTACATGCAAAGATGCAAGGGGAAAGTAAATGCAAGCAAAGACCTTCAAATTAAATAACAATAAATAAGTGATATTATAATTGTTATTCTTTACCATGTGGTTTCTTTCTTTTATATTATTTATTTACATTTCGTATTTGTTTAATTACATTTTTCAATATTTTAAGCAGTAATGAGAATATTATTGCATTGGTGACTAACAGCATGACATGGAAGTCCATTTTTGCTGCGTTATGGCAAAATTATGAGATATTTTGAGTCATTATGAGTCAATTATAATATTAAATGTTACATTTGATAAAAGGATCTAATTTGTCATTTTTAGGTTTTATTATTTATCATATAATTATATTCTTTTTTGTCACTATTTCATTATGATGTTACATTTTTTTCATTTCAACTTTTGTGTGTCAGGATTGACTTTTCATCTCATAATTGTATTTCTTCTATGTGTAATCATGAAACGGAAAACATAATTTGTGATCTTTTATTATCATTTTATTTCATTTATGTTGTATACTTACATCAATATTCCATAATCATAACGTTTTTGTCTTTTAACTTGGCCTTTTTGTGTCATAATTAAATGTGTCATGTTTTTAATCATTCATGTTTTTTTTTTTTAACTGTGTTTTTATTAAAGTTTTTATGAACAGTATACAAATAGCATTTACTTAGAATGTAAATAATAATTGATAGACATGATAATAATAAATAATAGTGACAGCTTAAAACAAATTTAAAATAAATACATTAATTAATTAATTATTTAAAAAAATAAAAATAAAATAAAATAAAAATAAATAAAGAAAATAAAATAAAATAAAAATAAATAAATAAAAAAGGGGGAGAGGGGAAGATAAATAAATAAACTCCAATATAAAGGCAATCGCTACGACAAAGACAAAGCCCATGACATTCATGTTTTTTTTTTTATTAATTATAGACTTTTTAACTCATAAATTTGACTTTATGGGCTCTATTTTAAAGATCTAGGTGCAAAGTCTGTGAAAATTAGGGTTGCGCTGGTCTCAAAATAGCAACAAATCACGCAAAACACAACTTGTGCCTTAATGCGCCGAGTGTAAGATAGGGCCCTATGTGTCAACTGACTTTTCCTGTCAGTTAAAAAAAGCTTTGAGACTTTTCATTACATGATTTTCTCATTTAACCTTCCCTTTAATTATTGACTTTTCATCTATTATCTCATAATTACGATTTATATCATTTATTCAATAATTTTCTTTTAGGCTTAATCACTTTATTAATCAGGGGTCGCCACAGCAGAATGAACCGCCAACTTATCCTGCATATGTTTTACGCAGAAGATGCCTTTTCAGTTGCAACCTATCACTGGGAAACACCTATACACACTCATTCACAAACATACACAAACATACACTATTCACCTGTACTACTTGTTTTCGGACTTGTGAGGGAAACCGGAGCACCCGGAGGGAACTCACAAGAAGAAGAATATGGGGAGAACATGCAAACTCCCCACAGAAATTCCAACTGACCCAGCGACCCAACTCAAGCCAGCGACCTTGAGGCGATTGTGCTAATCACTGCATCACCATGCAGCCTGATTTATATCAATATTTATTTATCTAATTTTGGTGCATATGTGCTTTCATAGCATGCCGTTGATGCATTGCACAGAAGCTAGAGGACACAGGCTTAAGAATATATTTAACAGTATCTCACAGGTAATCTTTGTGAACGTTTGTGTGTGTGATTGCAGAACTCCAGCCCAGAATCAGTGGACTCCAGCGAGGAGATCACAGACACCGAGGACAATGAGGAGGAAGATCTGGGTGTCTTGGATGACCAGAGGAGCGTCATCCTCCATCTGCTGTCCCAGCTCAAACTGGGCATGGACCTCACACGGGTACAGCAAATACACCAACACACCAGCAGCCATAAGCGGGTTAATGATAGTGAAAGAATTTGTCATTCCCTGCTTGTTTACATTTGTTCTTCCTCTTCACATACAAACAGGAACCACTCAAGATTATTTATCTGCTCCTGATTTCAGGGATCAAAGGATGTTTTTTTTCTGTCTTTTTATAATTTGGAAATTTCTATCTTTTGATCGTTGTGGGATACACCCATAATGCGCACCAGAAATACACCGAAATTTGGAGTCTGTGCAAGATATTTATTTACAGGTGCTGCCAAATATAATTTCTAAAATTAATAATGTATATCACCCCTTTGCTATATTAGTATTTCGTGGTTTAGTTGTTTTTGTGCAGTTGTAAGAAATACTAAATGCAGGGTTCGTACGGGTGCTGGAAATCCTGGAAATTGCTTGATTTTTAATATAGTGTTTTCAAGAGGTCAGGAAAGTGCTTGGATTTTGGACAAAAGCTTGAACCTGCTTGAATTTGAAATTGCAGGGCTCAAAATTGCGACCATTTTGATTGCATATGCACCCAAAATTTTATCTATGCAAGCTCAAAATATATTTGGGAGCATATGTGCGAGTGAATAAAATTGTTGCTGTGCGACCAGTTTTCACTGCAAAATGTTCACCCCATGCGCATATTTAGGAGACATTCACACAGAATGACCACCAATTGAACAGTTCGACGGCATAATCGTGTATATAAAAACGAATACCAAACACGGAGAGTGTCGAAACCCTTTTGTACGAGGAACTTTCTTCCACCATTCATTCACATCTGCAGCTGACATAAGAACAGCAGAAGCTGTTACTATTTCACCAACGTCACTAGAGCTTCTTAAATTCTTAGATTCACTAGTGTGACAAAACAGGTGATTTTGCTGACATTAATTAAGATTATGGTGGTGCAGTATGTAGTGCTGTCGCCTCACAGCAAGAAGCTCGCTGCTTCACACATGCCACTTTGAAGCTAGTGTTAGAATGATTTACTATAATGTCTAAAGTGATTACAAAACAGGTGATTTTGTTCACATTTTAAGATTATAAGGCTGAACGGCAGGAAATGCCATCAGTCTTCAGAGATTTCCCAGTATTTGTCTGTTGCAATCAGGAGATCACAGTAATTAAGCCCGAAAAAGCAAACACTGGCACATTATTATGGTATAAATACAGCGCTACAAAATACAAGAGAGAGATCGATTTAGAATGTCACTTACCTGTTTTATAATGATTTGATCAGCTGTTTGAAATACGAAAGGAAAGTTTTTTCTCCCCTAAGGACGTATTATGCGGTCTCTGTCACCATCTTGTGGCAAGGCTGCTATGGCCCTCAATGGTCTGAATCTCCAAAATGCTAAATATTTAAAATAGGCACTATCCTTATAAATAAACTGCATAATTGCAAACTAAACAACTACATTCTCACCTAACAAGGCCTCAAAAGTACATTATGTTGTCCAACAGCAGCAATATTTGTCAAACTGTAGAGAGTTTATTGATCTGCTGTCACACTATGTGGGCGGAGTAATACACAAGGGTGAAGAGGCTGTATGGGTGCTGTTAATACAGAATATCCCACGGCTATCAGCCAATCAGATTCGAGAACCAGACAGAAGTGTTGTATAAAAGATAATACATTTGAATTAAAATGAGTTGTTTACAAGCAGCAAAATTTCAACCAAATTTGATATTCTTTATTAAATTTGTATTTGTATTTATTTATATAAATGGAAGATTATATAACAGATTAAAGTATTAATAATAATAATAAAAAAAACATTGCTATTCCATAAGAGCAATCACAATGACAACACAATACTCCCAACACACAGCTATAAAATTATAACTGAAATGCTTCACTAAAAAGATATACAAGTGTACAACATTTTCACAATTTCATGCTTCTTTCTGTGTATAAAGTCTTGCATGGATGCTGTCCAGTCTTGGACACAGATTGAGGATGTATCACACAACGTGAGGAGGAATATTATTACCATAATCATTGCCCAAGGGAAGTTCAGTTTCATAATTATACTTCACATAATCAGTTAACAGGATCCGTTATCTGATTTGATGTTCCTATTCGTCCTCATGATTAGGAATCTAATGAAGCGATTCAAGCGTGTCGAGAGGTGTCATGATATTATTGTCCTCATTACGCTTCATCAGCCCATGGAAAGTATCAGTGCTGGGATTGAATTATGATTCTCTCTTTCTCTCTTAATAAAGAGGCGTCGGGTAGGAATGTGTACGTTTGGTCTTGTGTTTATAGTTGAGCAGGATTGAGCAGTTCAGAGGATGGAGTTCAGTGGTGCGTGTGTTTTTACTGTAGGCCTCAGGCAGAAATGGACAGACAATTGATCCACCGTCAGAATCTCTGCCACACAAACTGGCATACAGTTATTAGCATCTGGTGCTATTATTACGCTGCACATCACATTGCAGGCCGTTGAGTAATACATAACATTTTAGTAATATCACAAAGAAAAAAAGATGATAAATGCTTTTTTAATATCAGTACTGGTGTGAGAGCTGTGTAGATAATAAACATGATTTCAATTTTTATCCAAAAATGATGAAATTAATATTTAGGTTGACCAATAATAGAACAAACGAGCAGAAATAATAGAGGTGGTTCATTCATTGAATGAATCAGGAGTTTCAACACATTGGTTGAATGAATTATTCAAAGACTTTCACGTTTTAACTGAGTCGAAGAGAACAAAATCAGCACTTCCTGATTAACTGGTGGCAAATATCAAAAGTAAAAATGGAATTTGCTGAAGGAGGAGAATCTGTGTGAATTTTTACTTTATTTACTAAATGACTTGCGACTCAGAGGACAATGGTGACACACAATGAATGCGTGGTGGCGTTTGAAGACGTGAGACGTGGAGCACAGATGCTCTTGACAATAATGGAGGAAATTAATGATAGAAAAACACTAATACTGAAACGGTTAAGGTTTAAAAACATTTCAGATGTTTTACAATGTGCTCAGCCCGCTGGTTTGTCCATTCACATTTTTATCATCACATGATCTCTTTTAACAAAACCACATGACCTTTTTTAAGGCGCATACTCTAATTTGTTCGGTAACAGTGTCTTCATCGCAGTTTATGCACATTTTTCCGTACCAAATTTTAGGTTTGTCCTACTTAGTTATGTGCATATGTTTTTTATGCAATTTTTTTTTTTTTGTGTGTGTGTATCTTCGCTTTTCCATTTTCCACATTTTTTATGCGCAAATCCAAAAGAAACATAGCTATTGATTTATGGAGTGAATCATTTACTGACTTGCTCATAAAGATAATTGCTTTTTTAAGGAATTTGAGCTTTTGAAAAATGTTTTAGCAAATGATTCAATCACTTCTAGTCAAGACTGTTGCTTGTTTTGTTTTTGAATCAGGACTTTTAAAGCAAAATAATGTTTTGCTTAGTTTATGAATGAATCAGTGCTTCAATAAATTGGTTGAGTGAGTCAGTTTTCTATCAAATTGAATCAAATGAAACTGCGTATTTTTTATTAGTTGATTGTACGATTTAGTTTAATTCCTGAATGAATCACTGTTTTACAATGAATTGGATGAGTAAGTGACTCGATAACTATCGAGTAACTATCGATATTTAACCAAAAACTATTTTGTAAACAATTAGTGAAGTTTATTTAGAAAATAATTTCGAGAGGATCACATGCTTATGATTGACCGCAGCTGGTCCCACATTAGCTAATGCATGATTTACCAATTGGATGATTCCTAACTTATTATTAATAACCAGTTCCTTACATCAGTCATCTTTGCCTTGAAGAATCCTCCCTTCCACCCCTATTCCTCCTTTCTTGTCCTCGAAAGGCTGCATGGCGGCCCAGTGGTTAGCACTGTTGCCTCACAACAAGAACGTCACTGATCCACGTCTCTAACAGGCCAGTCGACATTTCTGTGCAAAGTTTACATGTTCTCCCCATGCTTGCGTGGGTTTCCCCCGGGTTCTCTGGTTTCCTCCCACAGTCCAAAAACTTGCAACGAAGGTGAACTGACCAAACCAAATTAGCACCATAGACCAGCTCTTAATCAGCAGTATATCTCTCTGTAGCAATCCCTAATTCGTCATTAGCCATAAATAGCAGGGGAGTTCTCGAGACCTACCTGAGTTCAAACTCCCCTCTGAAGCCTCAGAATCAAGGATCTTATAAGCTTAGGGCTCTCTTCTCCCCTCTCTCTCTCTCTGTTGAGAGAAAGAAAATTGCTTCTCAGTTGCTTGTTTCATAAAGATAATCTCCTACTCTATTTCTAAAAGAATAAGCATGTTTCAACAAATTGGTGGAGTGAATGATTCAATGACTTGTTCAATTAAAATTGGCTATTATGTTCCTAAATAAATCAGCATTTTTTTAAACAAATTAGTTTGGCATATGTTTAGCATATAGTTTAGCATAATCACATCTGTCATTTCTAAATGAATTGGTACAATGAATCGGATGAGTGAGTGATTCAGTGATTTTCTCATCACTTGCTTTCTTTAACACTGAGTGGGTCACTTTTTTCTATTAAATTTATTAGGTGAATGATTCAGCGACTTCCTCAAAATAGCTGGTTTTACAAAGATAATTGCTTGCTTCTGTCCTAAATAAATCAGCATGTTTTAACAAATTGGAGGAGTGAATCATTTACTGACTTGCTCATAAAGATAATTGCTTTTTTAATTAATTTGAGAATTTGAAAAATATTTTAGTAAATGATTTTATCACTTCTAGTCAAGACTGTTGTTGTTTTTTGTTGTTGTTGAATGAATCAGGATTTTCAAAATAATGTTTTGCTTAGTTTATGAATGAATCGGTGTTTCAATAAATTGGTTGATTAAGTCGGTTTTCCATCAAATTGATAAGGTAATATATTGAGTTCATTGCTTATAAATATAACTTCTTGCTTCATTCTTAAATGAAACAGCATTTTTATTAGTTGATTGTATGATTTTGTTTCGTTCCTAAATGAATCAAATGAACGAATTGGATGAGTGAGTAATTCAAAGACTTTCTTATAATCACTTGTTTTGCCAAAATTATTTTGTGAATAACTCAATATTTACCATTCCATATCCTTGGTTAGACAGATGATTAAATTGCTTGTTTAAAATGGCTAGTTCATTAAGATAATCTCCTGCTTTAAAGATTTAAATTTGTTCAGTTACAATTAGCTATTTTGTTCCTGAATGAATCAGCATTTTTTAACCAAATTAGTTTAGCGTATGTCTTATTGGCTTGCTCATAATCCCGTCTGTCATTTGTAAATGAATCAGTATTTTACAATGAATCGGATGAGTGAGGGATTCAATGATTTTCTCGTTACTTGCTTTCTTTAACACTGAGTAAATCAGTTTTTTTTCCATCAAATTGGTTAGGTGAATGATTCAGTGACTTGCTCAAAATAGCTTGTTTTATAAAGATAATCGCTTGCTTCTGTCCTAAATAAATCAGCATGTTTCACCAAATTGGTTTAGTGAATGATTCAATGACTTGCTAATTATGATTCGCATTTTTTTAAACAAGTTAGTTGAGTATATGATTACGTAGCTTGCTCTTAATAATTTGTCATTCCTGTACAAAACAATGTTTTACAATGAACATGATGCGTGAGTGATTCAATGACTTTCTCATAATATTCTCATAATTTTGCAGAATGAATCAGTGTTATCCATTAAATTGGTTAGGTGAATGAATCAAGATTTGTTTGCTCAATTACAGTCATTTGTTTTGCTCATGAATGAATGAGAATTTTACAGAATTTAGAGACTCGTTTATAAAACAGTAAGTTATTGTCAACCACCGGTGAAATTATGTAAACATTGACCAAAAAACTTTTTCGTTCTCACTTATCATTGCTCTGTGTATCCTACAAACCAGTCAGATAATCTAACCCTCTATTTTTTGTTTCTCAGGTGGTGCTGCCCACATTCATCCTAGAGAAACGCTCCCTTTTGGAGATGTACGCTAACTTCATGGCTCATCCAGATGTATTTTTGGCCATCACATCTGGAGCGACACCAGAGGAGCGCATGATCCGGTTTGTGGAATATTACCTGACCGCTTTCCATGAGGGTCGTAAAGGAGCTGTGGCCAAGAAACCTTACAACCCCATTCTGGGGGAGAGCTTCCACTGTACATGGGATGTCCCACGAGAGAAGGTCCGTCCACTCAGGACTACCAGCTCCAGCCCAGCTCCTGCTGCTGCTGCTCACTCAGTCCAGACCTCCTCCAATGAGGGCTTAGGGTCTTACCGGCTGCGTTTCGTGGCTGAACAGGTGTCCCACCACCCACCGGTGTCTGGATTTTACTGCGAGTGCAAAGAGCGCCGGATATGTGTCAACACACACGTTTGGACTAAAAGCAAGTTCATGGGAATGTCCATAGGAGTGTCTATGGTCGGAGAAGGTGAGTTAAAACAAGTTTAAATGTTATTGTCCGTCATTTGGTGTGGTAATTGTTTTACACGATATATTGATTGTGTATTGACTGATACCAGTTAATTTTTTCATTTGTTGGTATCAGTGGTTATTATATATTCAACTGGGTTTGCTTATTTTACCTAATTTGTACATTGGGTTTGTCTATAATAACAACCAAGATCTAAAAATTTTTTAGCAAATCTCAATAGGAAAATTGATTAATGTTTTTTCTCTGTACATTAAAATGTGTTTTATTTGATTGATTGATTGATTGATTGATTGATTGATTGATTGATTGGCAAGAAGATAGTGAGTCTTATACCATTGTTTTTCAATTACATTTCAATCTTTACACTTTGCAGCTGTTCTCTAAACCAGTATGATACTGGTTTCAAAAATAGTAATAATACTGTTCACAAAAGTTTAAACCATTAAACTATAAACTAAACTTTCTATGTAAAGTCACTTTTGTACATTTAATTTAATGTATATCAGTGTATACACTACCTGACAAAAGTGTTGTCGTCGCTCCCAGTTTTAAGAGCAACAAATAATACCTTGACTTCTAGTTTATCATTTGGAAAAGTTGCAGAAGGTAGATTTTTCAGATGAATCATCTGTTAAACTGCATCCCAATCATCACAAATACTGCTGAAGAACTATTGGATCCTGCATGACTCAAGATTCTCACAGAAATCAGTCAAGTTTGGTGAAGAAAAAAAATCATGGTTTGAGGTTACATTCAGTAAGGGGGTGTGTGAGAGATAAACCACAGGACAGGGCAAATTCTTCAGCAGGATAGCGCTCCTTCTCATACTTTAGCCTCCACATCAAAGTTCCTGAAAGCAAAAAAGGTCGAGGTGCTCCAGAATTGGCCCGCCCAGTCACCAGATATGAACATTATTGAGCATGTCTGGGGTAAGATGGAGGAGGCATTGATGAACTCTGGGAGTCCTGCAAGAACGCTTTCTTTGCCATTCCAGTTGACTTTATTAATAAGTTATTTGAATCATTGCAGAGATGTATGGATGCAGTCGTCCAAGCTCATGGGAGTCATACACAATATTAACTCTTTTTCCACTTCACCATGACTTTATATTCTATACCAGGGGTCACCAATCCCGTTCCTGGAGGTCCGGTGCCCTGCAGGATTTAGCTCCAACTTGTCTCAACACACCTGCCTAGGTGTTTCAAGTATACTGAGTAAGACCTTGATTAGCTTGTTCAGGTGTGTTTGATTAGGGTTGGAGCTAAAATCTGCAGGACACCGGACCTCCAGGAACAAGTTTGAGGATGCCTGCTCTATACTGTACATTATTTTTGTTAAATGACAAGACTTTTGTCTAAGCAAAGCCAGAGCTCACTGTTCTAATTAAATAATTAAAAATCAAGGCATGATCATATTTTATTTTGGTAAAATGAGGGTATCTAGAGGCCTTTGCCTTTCATATAAGCCACCTCTGATACCAAATGATCAACTAGAACTCAAGTTATTATTTGCTGTTCCTAAAACTTGGATAGGCGACAAGACTTTTGTCAGGTAGTGTATATCTGTGCGTGTGTGTGTGTGCCCTACTCATTTCATGGCAAGAATAGCAATACCAGTCATTTTTGACCGTTTTTTTTGTCTCCATGAGGAGACAAAGTATAAAGAATAAAGTATTTCGAAAATATAAAACTACAGAATATGTTCTGTGGTAGTTGGGGGAAGAGGACAGAATATACAAGAAAAATCTGTTTATCTATGTGAAGTCCCCTTAAACCCAAATATGTGTGAAAATACACCAATTTATTAAGAAAACTAGTTTAATTCACAATAAAATGAGAGAGTGCTGTGCTGAAAGCAAGTTATCAGGTGTAAGATCACAGCCAATCAGAATGTACAGCTAAAAAGAGCAGAAATTTGAGCCAATGAAATGTCACGGTGGGCGGAGCTATATAGTGTAATGAGCGTTCAGTTGTGTTTTGTTAATGGCAGCCATTTGTCTGTCGGGATCATTGAGTTTTGTTCATTAGAGTTTGCTGAAAGCCCGAGGGTTTGCTCATTCAGGCAGAACTTCAGATGTGTGTCCAGAGAGGCTGTTTCCAGATCAGCTGATGGTGGCTGTTTGCTGTCCGCCTCAGGGCCTGTGATATTTACTGGTGCTTATATCATAACTCCATCTGTGCACAAAATAACAACTAACAAACTCTGGAGAAGAAAAAAAAAATCTCCTCTTGATGTTTCACTTGATTCATTCGTTGACCTGAATGTTTCGTTTTGATCCTGAATCTGGTGAGCTGTCAAAGAACTGAGCCTTTCCACTGATGCAAAGACTTGTTCAAGTGATTCTGCTCTGAATTCATTGAATATTATACTTAGTTTTGGTCACATACTTCATGGAGAGGGATATCTCAGAACATATTTTCATATACAGAATGGCACAAAAAAGATAAATGTTTATACTTAAAGGGGTAGTTCACCCAAATTATAATGGCATCGTTTGCTCATCCTCCGCTTGTTTAAAATCTGTTTGAGTTTCTTTCTTTTGTTAAACACAAAGGAAGATATACTGAACTGAAGAATGCTGGGAAAAAAAACAGCCATTGACTTCCAGAGTATTTTTTTTATTTTAAACTATGGCTGTTTTTTTCCAACATTCTTCCTAATATCTTGTTTGTTTTTAAAAGAAGAAAGAAATTCAAAAAAGCGTTAGTAAATGATGTGGAAAGTTTCATATTCGGTGAACTATTACCCCTTTAATACACTTAGCACTGAGCATACTGTAGCACTAAAACAACATAAATGTAATTAAAAACCATTAATTGTGAGTACACTGTAAAAAATATCCTGGTTGTCCTAAATTTTTAAGCTGAATCAAATGAACCTTATAAGTCCATTGAACTTATATTATGTTAAACTGACTTAAAACAGCATGCGTAACTTATAAAATAAGTAAAAGTTAGAACATGATTAACTTAGTTAAATAAGTTACAATAAACTGAGAACATATGTTGTCAAAACTAATTGATCATATAAATTTTTACAGTGTATTTTACTGTTCAATGTGTTGGGTTGGTAATTTTTTTTTTTGTATAAATTCGATCTAAAATACACAACATACACATGTACACATATCGTCACCTTGGATTTATGAGGTTCTATCTGTGTTCTGAATGATGTTGAGATACTGAGCTTCAAAGTTTTTGCATTCCATACAGCAAACAGTCTGTGTGTAACATTTGTTTTTTTAAATAAAAAGTCTTAAAATGTAAACAACTTATATAAAAAAAACATCCCATAATATAAATAAGTTGTCATTTAATAAGAATATGCCAATAACTCAATTTTGACAGAAATGTAAGATAGAACCTTATAATTCTAAGGTGAGGATATATATACATTTTAAAAGCTAGAGAATAATGTAAAAGTGTGCGATATTATTGTAATAATGTTTTCTAATTTGATATATTTAAACAGTTTTTTTTTGCAAAGCAGAATTTTCAGCAGCCCTTACCTCAGTTTTTAAAGGAATAGTTCACCCAAAAAATATTAATTTTGTCACCTGTTGAGTTTCTGTTGAACACAAAAGAAGATATTTAGAAAAATGCTGGTGTATGGGACCCATTGACTTCCATAGCATTGTTTTTTCTCAACCTCATATGGAGGCTGATGGTTTCCAGAAACCGGCATTCATCAGTGTATCATCTTTTTTTGTTCAACAGAAGCAAGAAACTCATAAGGTCTAAAACCACACTATGGAGTAAATAACGAGGTACAGTGGTCCCTCGCTATAACAAGGGTTCACCTTTCGCGGATGTATTAGTGCAATTTGACATGCTTTTTTTCTACAGCGCATTGTGTTTTGCATCCTGATTAGCATAATGTGTTGTGTCCTGATTGGCTGTAGACCACTGTCAATCAATCTCCTTCGTGCTTTGTCTCCTGTGCAGTACAGAATGCGTTCAGCCTGACGAATTGACATAAATCTTCTATCGCTAGCAGAGTATTACTTCTGAAGTTCTGTACTGTATGTTTGCAAGTTTTCTCTCCAACAAACTCCACAATGTCGATGAAACGGTCTGCACCATCATAAGCACCTGCAGTAACACACAAAAGGCAGAGGAAGATGCTAATGGACATGCTATAAAGGTAGAAGTTACGCTGCTGTACGGCGCCATTGTGGAATAAATAAATCTTCTCCAACAAATGTTTGGGCCTGAAAACAGGTTTTAATCTTTGGTTTCATTCTGTAATACTGGACTTATTTTTCTATGAAGGTTTAAACTTTGAGAGTGTAAACAAGAGAGAAATGTGTGTAAATGTTAATGCCTGTATGAGAAAAGTGTAATAAGTGCATAGTGAGGGGTTTTACGACCTTGAAACATCTATAATTATTGTAAATAAGTACAGCTGACTACTTTGCGGATTTCGCCTATTACAGGTTATTTTTAGAACATAACTCCTGCAAATAACAAGGAACCACTGTATTTTTATTTTTTTGTGAACTTTATTATCACTCTCAAAAAATGAATTAAAGTTACTTAAAAATGACAATACTTCTATAAAGTGAGCTAAAACAACACAATTCTCACGTTTTTTTTTTGGCCTCAACTTTAACTTTGTTTTATGTTCAATCCACTTAAATTTGTAAAAACAATGAAGTTAACTTAATCGATTTGTGTTGGGACCAGTGTTAATTTTGACAGCAAATTTTGATTTAGTTTTAGTCTTAGTCTTTTGACTAAAATTCCATTTTAGTTTAATCAAATAAATCAAATAAAAGATTGAGTTTACCTTTGCGTGAATTTCAGGATGATTCCCTGGTATGCTGATGTCGCTTTAGATTTGTTGTTTTTATCCACTATTTCCTCCCTATACGGTTTATGGTCTTTTTCTCTTGACATCAAACGTGAGTCTTCTTTTCTCAATCGCATCCCACGTCTACTGTGGACCAGTTACTTTTCAAATGTGCGTGTTTTCACATTTAGTTCTTATTAATTCTGATTGGATATTTTCTAAAAAAAAACATCCTTCAATCACATTTTTATCAGTCAACGAAAATGTCAGTATAGTTGTTGTCTTCATGACTTCATTTTTATTTAGTTTTGATCATTAGAAACGGTTGTTATAGTGGAAGCTGCATTTTAATATTTCATTTAAATATTTAAATAAATAGAAAGTTTATAAGAACAGCATTCCTGTTCGGAAATCTCACAGAAGTGTGCAGTAAAGTGGATAATCATGCAGGATGAAGGCAGCATTTGGTGTTAGGCCTCCGTAATTAGGACATCATTAATTACTCATAAGACAGCACTAGCACTAATCCCCTCATGAACACACTGTTAATTGGAGCAGAAGAAAGTGTGCAGGAGTTTAAGATGATATACCTTACCCAAAATGAAAATGATGTCATCAGAACTATATGATTTCCTATCTTCGTGTGGGATGCAAAATATACTCTTAACAAACACAAATTCATATTTACTTATTTGTTTGTCAGGGACAAGAGGAGAAAAAAACACGAAACCCCAATGTATCTGTACTACACACATACACTAGAAAGATTTGCCTGTGTCCAGTGTCTGCATTTTTTTTACATTTCCTATATATCGCTTTCATTATATGTTCGTAACCAATATTAGGGCTGTGCAGTTAATCGAAATTCATATTACATTTCAATTTTTGCCTCCAACGATTATGATAAAACATGTATTAAAATAAAACTATTATGAAGGACTTTTGTAGCTTTTAATAAGAAACAAATGAAGTTTAATTCTTTCAGTGAAGATGCACAAAGCAGATTGTTTCAATTATATATTTTTGTTCTGTTTTGATCTTTTCCCCTTCCATTATTGTGAGGACTTTTTGTTAGTTTGTTAGTTTTGTTAGTTTTTGTTAGTTTTGTTAGTTAGTTTTTACTCTGTCCCATTCTGCTTTGGTATTGTGAAATTCAATGATCTTTGAAATGTATATGTGTAATAGCACCTTATTTACAGGGGGAAATGATATATATCTCCAAAACCTTTTGGTCATATGGCTCACTGACAGTGTTGGAGAAAGTTACTTTTGAAGGTAGTGCATTACAATATTAAGTTACTCCCTAAAAAACTAACTAGTTGTGTTACTTAGTTGTTTTTTTTATGGAAAATAATGTGTTACGTTACTTTTGAGTTACTTTTGACTTTTTCATACCTGCCTGAGTATTTTTCTTCTCTTACATTTCTTACATCTTCATTTACCTTTAAAAAAATGTATTAAAAAATTAGAACAGTGTTTCTTCCTGACGCTACACATGCCATATATACATGTTAATGAAAGTTGAAAGCAATGAGTTTGCTACTTTTGTATTTTTGTCTTATCAGTTCAGTAAAATCACTGTCCATTGACGCAATCCCCTTTTCTTCCATGTGTTCAAAAGAAAACGAAAACTGCCATCACAGAAATGTACAGTTGAATTATTAGCGCACCTGAACTATTAGCTGCCCTGTTTATTTTTCCCTCAATTTCTGTTTAACGGAGAGAAGACTTCTTCAACACATTTCTAAACATAATACTTATAATAACTCATCTCTAATAACTGATTTATTTTATCTTTGCCATGATGACAGTGAATAATATTTGACTAGATATTTTTCAAGACACTTCTATACACCTTAAAGTGATATTAAAATGCTTAAATATGTTAATTAGGTTAACTAAGAAGGGTAATTAGGCAAGTTATTGTATAATAATGGTTTGTTCTGTGAAGTATCGAATATAAAAACAGCTTAAAGAGGCTAATAATGTTGACCTTAAAATGGGTTTTAAAAAATTAAAAGACTTTCTCCAGAAGAAAAAATATTATCAAACATACTGTGAAAATTTCCTTCCTCTGTTAAACATAATTTGGGAAATATTTTAAAAAGAACAATATTTAAAGGGGGGCTAATAAATCTGACTTCAACTGTAAGGCTCTGCCATCTTGGTTTTCTTCCCTCAGGAAGCTCATTCTTCCCAAAAAGTAACTCACAATACATTTTTAAAAAAGTAACTCAAATATTATTACTTAATTTTTTAAGTAATGTGTTACTTCACTTGTTACTTAGAAAAGTAATATTATAACGTAACTCACATTATTTGTAGTGCATTACCCTCAACACTGCCCACTGACTATTATTTTAAATCATCGTGATTAAAATTATGACCAAAATATTCATCATTATAATTTTTGCCATAATCGAGCAGCCCTAAACAATATGGTTTTTATTAGTATTTATTATTTTATTAGTAGTTATTAAACTATAGTAACATTAATAGTATAGTAATAGGTATGGTATGCATGACCCTGAGGTCTAGTTGTATATTTGTAGGAAAAGCCAACATTTCTCTTATGCCGAAAATCATTAAAATATCACGCAAAGACATTTTGTCATTTTTTCCATGAACGTATCAAAGCTTTTTTTTTATATGCATTGCGAAGAACTTAATCTGTACAACTTTGTGTGATTTTTTTCAATATTTAGATTTTTTTAAACTCCCAGATTGCAGATTTTCTGAAAAGATCCTAACAAACCACGGACAATTTTATTTATTCAGCATTCAGATTATGTATAAATCTCAATTTAAAAAGACCCTTATGGCTGGTTTCGTGGCCCAAGGTCACATTGTAAAAAATGCTGAGTCCACACAATTCATTCATGTCTTCCCAACACAAATCGATTAAGTTAACGTAACAAATTTAAGTAGATTGAACATAAAACAATTAAGTTGTCCCAAATAAAATTTGGATAACAAGAATTGTGTTGTTTCATTTCATTAAGTAGTTTAAACAAGCAGCAAAAACAAATTTTGAGTGCACATATATTCTACATCTTATGATTTCAGTTTTCCGATAACTATTAACTCTGTGTTGCACCGTTCCTAAACCCATGAATTCCTAATGTCTATCAGGCGTCCAGGCTCACCTACAGATTGACATGATGACTGAATTAGGGACGCTTGAACAGCTTAAACTCACTGAACGTCCCCTGTGCCGATCAGCCATGTTGGCTCTGTCAGCCGCAGTTTCCTGATGTGTCAGCTGAAGTGAGTTCATCAGAGCTCCACTGGGCTGATCAGAGTCTCTCAGTGAAACAGATGTGCTGCGGTCAGAGCTGGCAGAAAACACTAGACAGCTGTCCTTTATATAAGCAGAATAAAAGAGGCCAGACCCGCCGAGAGAAGCTGCTGTCCACTCCACACACTCCTGCTCTTTACATTCGACACAACCACACACACACACACACACACACACACACACACACACACACACACACACACACACACACACACACACACACACACACACACACACACACACACACACACACACACACACACACACACACACACACACACACACACACACACACAGAGTCAGTCAGTCACTGTAATTAATCATGGAGAGAACTTTTGATCACTGAGAAACTTTTGATATGATAAGTGATTTATTGTAGCTTAATTTTACACATTTTTATTTAAACTGAATTTGAATTGTTTTTCTATTATTTTGATTTTATATGGATTTTATATCCAAAGTCAGTAATATACATATATTATTTTATTTTATTATTTGTAAAGAAATTTGTTTAATAATTTTAATTTTTGTAATTAATTTAAATATCTATTTAGCTTTATGTATATTTCAGATTTAGAATAAAATCTTAATCTTAAAGGGGTTATGAACTACCTGTTTTTGTTTTTTAAGTTTTCTTAAGTATACTTTTAATGTTATCAAGAGTTTTACATAAAAAAAATCCTAATTTAGTAGTAACGAACTATTTTCTGTGCTGTTTTTGACCCTCATTAGAACACTCTTTGAATGGGCGTGGCCAATTGTATGCTCAGAAGTAAACTCCTACTGTTCTGATTGGCTGAGAGTTCTGCATATTAACAAGGCAGTTAAATAGACGTTGGTATCAGTCTACTGTAGATGTGGGGCTTACGGTGCATTCACATGGGGCTTCAGTGTCAACACTTGACAGAGGGCGTGTCTGAAGTTGGGGCTTACGCGATCGTCATATGAAATTAGTCAGCAATCGGCTACTGTCTGAGCTGGTGTATTTGCATACAGCGATCTGATTGGCTGACACTTCCGTTGGCGCTTGAAAAGTTGAGAAAGTCCATACTTTTGCAGCGAGCAAAGCCACTGAAGTGGCGCCGATGGATCCACAATGCACTTTGGCAACGCCTGACGTCACCCATTCAAAGTGAATGTGAAGTGTTGACGCTGATACCCCGTGTGAATGGGGCGTTATCCACCCTATTAGACGTTTCAGAACCTGTTGTTTTTACAGAAAACCTTCGATATAAGTTGATTTGAGAGAAACGACAAAGTTTTATGTTCTGAAAATTACAGAATGTTTTTATAATTACCATTACATCCAAAGATGCTTCTGCTTCATTCACTTTTTGTGAATGTAGCCTTGGCCAGGAAGAGTTGATGTCATCAGGCGGTACCCAATGATCATTGGATGTTTTAACCCTAAACCGCAACACCCTCAACATTGGTGGGTCAGCAGTGGTGGCCAAATGACTGCCCATCACCTCCCTCTGGCTTCCAGCTAAGCTCCTCTCTCCTGCACCATAACCAGAAAGAAGCTCTCTCTGCTGCCTCCCCCATCCAGCGAACAGTTATCTTTCTCTCCCTCCCCATCACCCCAATGGCTGTAAGCATCCTCCATACTGACTGGGCAGGGAATCCTCTACAGCCGACCTTGACTGGGAAGAGCCATGCCTGCCAACCTTTCTCCCTGCAGTCATGTAAAAAGGTCCTGGTATTTGGCACTCTTTCTCTCCAACGCTTGCTCACAACCCTCTTCCCATGGGACTGGAAGTTCGATGAGAATGATCTTCTTTGCCTCTTAAGACCAGAGTAGTGCATCTGGACTCAGGGTTTTCTGGACAACGGGGGGGAATTGCAGTCTTTCCCTTAGGTCTACCTTCATTTCCCATGATTGGGCATTTTGCAGCAGATTGGTTCTTGTTGTTGCTGTGATTGGTGGCTTTTGACCCGCTCTTACAAACTTGATTGATGGTGTTGCTCTCCTGTGTGGCTGGCGTTTCTTGCATCTCTCTTGCTCCAGGGTATTAGCGAGTGTCTTGAGCACCTTGTCATAGCGCCACCTGTATCTACCTTGGGCAAGTGCTATTTTACACCCTGACAGGATGTGTGCCATGTAGGCATGTGCCGGTATCACATTTTCATGCTGCGAATAATTGATTGAGCTTTTATCACGGTATACGATATTATCACAATATTGTAATTTTACTAGGGAAACAGGTAAAAAAAACACAAAAAACTTCAGTTTCGTCAACTTAGTAACTTTAATAACTTTTTAATTAACTAAAAGTACTTCAAACAATTAAATACAAATAAATATAAATAAAACAATACACAATATAAAAGTAAACTTGAGCAATTATATCAAAGTGAATGTGCAAAGGGAAACCGTCTTCGATCAGCAATCCCTCTGCATTTTTTTGGAACCCAAAATATTTCCAAACCTCTGACTTTACCCTTTTTGAAGGGGGATAAATTGTCGGCAGCGTTCCTCCTTCCGCCATGCTTCTTCTTCGTGTGAGGATTAGAGAGCGGTGGCAGCGGCGGCGCGCACTGCGTGCACACAGTGCTTCTACATGCGGGGATTGTTTACATCAGAGTGCGCATCAGTTCTGCGCAGCATATACGCAGTGTTTCTTCAAGCGGTTGATGGAAAATAAGCTGAAGAGGGATAAATTGTTGGCAGCGTTCCTCCTTCCGCCATGCTTCTTCTTCGTGTGAGGATTATAGTGCGGTGGCACTGGATCTATTATTTTTCACGGTATTTTGAAGTGCCTGCAATAACAACATCGTGCATATTCATTACCGTGATTTATCGCATTACCGAATACCGGCACAAGCCTAGTGCCATGGTACCCCTCTCCCCACAAAGCATGCACAGTGGGTCTTCTCTAAAGCCCCACTTGTGCAAGTTTGTCGGAGTTGGGAGTGTGTCATACACTGATCTTAACATGAATGACATGCGGAAAGGTTCCAATCGCCACAGATCTCCCCATGTGATCTTCCTTCTGGGTAGGTCCCACTTGGTCCATGCTCCCTGGGATGCTAGCTCCACTGCCCTTGCCCTTCGCCCTTCCTCCTCCAGGCTCCATACCTCCTCCTGGATCATAGCCCTTCTATCCTTGGATCCCGCCTTTCTCCATTGCTGAATATGGGAAGTTCCAAGACCCTGTCTTCCTGTGCATGGCGTTCCCATGATTTCACGTAGCTTCAACATACTTTCAGCTTGTGCAATAGATGAGTCAGCTGCCCACTTGCGTCCTGATTTTGTAAGGATACCTGCCTGCCTGACTTGTTCATGCTGGGAGTCTTTGTATGTCATTATAGTACTATAAGCTCTCGTATGTCAAAAGACAAAGGAAATTTGGGTTTCTCAGTTCATGACTTCTTTAAGTCAGTTAGTTTCTAAATGTAAATGTTTTTATTTTCATGTCTTTTTTTTTCATTATTCAAAAAGCTGCATCCGATCAGATGTTATACTTATAGGTCATGTTAATCACTTCAATCAATTAATTACAACTGTAGTTTGAGAGTTGCAGGGTAATGTAGTTTCTTCAGATCTGACTGATGAACAGGTCAAATGCACGACCCTGGGCTCTACAGGAGGATTATTTTGGAAATTAAATGAAATTTAATAATAAAAATAATATTCCTAAAATCTTGCTAATGATGGCCTAATATATCATTTGGAAACAACTTTAATTTTATTTAGTTTTTTCATAGGGTTTTTAAACTTGGCTTTAATAATATGTGTGTATATATATATATATATATATATATATATATATATATATATATATATATATATATATATATATAGCTATATAGTTATTACAGATTTATTTATTATTCATTTACTTGCAATTTATTTTGTCATGTTTAATGTCTTTTTTTGTATAGTCTTGAATCTATTTAGCCATTTTTTTTCATTTCAGATTTATTACATTAGATTAAAGTTATGTTTAGTCAGTTAGTTCCCTGCGCATTTGTTTATTGTTTTTTTTTTATCAAAATATCAAAATTATCTTATTTTAAATTCTCAAATTATTAAATGAGTTTTTTGTTAAAGTAAGCATGAACATTTCCATATGATGACTATAATGGAATATGCCCCCATATAATACTTCAAAACCAACCAATCACTGTATAAAAAAATAAAATAATGATGCTGCCATTCTTCTAAAGATAATTTTTGCACCCCAATAATTTGACTATAAATCTCATATGAAAATTGGCATTTTGACAACTCAAAAAAAAAAACTGTGGATTACTCAGTAAATATACATGCAGGAAATGTTATATTTTTGCATTCTCATTCATGTGTTTTTTTGTCACTCAAATAAAAATGATAAAAATCTAATATTTGAGTTGACACAGAATCGCTGCCCTCTCTCCTAATCATCCAGAAAAAAATAAAAAAACCCTCCATCAAACATGCAATACTTTTATGGTCATCTGAGATCAGCATGAATCAGACCTGTCTTTATATTGAGTGGAGCTGACCTGTGTGGTGTGTGTTTGTGTGTCAGGAGTGCTTCATCTGCTGGATCATGATGAGCAGTATGTGTTCACTCTGCCCTCGGCTTTCGCCCGCTCCATCCTCACTGTGCCCTGGGTGGAGCTGGGTGGAAAGGTTTCCATCAGCTGCGCCAGGAGCGGATACTCGGCCACCGTCACCTTCCACACCAAACCCTTCTACGGAGGAAAAGTACACAGGTGAGAGCAGAGAAACAGTGTGTTTGAGGGCTTATTTCATTTGAGATTATGCCATGATCTAGTATAGAGGTTTGCTGGTCTGCTGCTCTTCATTTCTTTTCAATAATTGACTATTTCACTGTTGAAATATTTCAACTTTAGAAATATCAGTAGCATTTGAATTGAATCACTGAATTGAATCAAGAACTGAATCAAAAATTGAAGTCAAATTGAACCTCGACATCTGAATCTATTCCCAGCCCTAGTTTATTCTGATTGTTTAATAGTAGATTTGTGATTTTGAGCTGCTTTTCTCTGTTATTTCCAGAGTGACGGCTGAGGTAAAACACAATCCGAGTGGGACCATCGTGTGCAAGGCTCAGGGCGAGTGGAACGGGACGCTCGAGTTCACGTACAACAGCGGAGAAACCAAAGTCATTGACACCTCTAAACTGCCTGTCATCAAGAAAAAGATCCGGCCGCTCGATAAACAAGGCCAGTATGAGTCCAGGTGAGGAGAAGGTACCTGAAAATAAGCTTTACTTCTCATACCGTGGGAGCTTTGACAGGAATCAAGCACTTCATTTGATTCCTTTGAATTATTTCATTAACTTGCATCCATTTTTATTCAGGATTGATTCGATCCATTAAGATCAGAGTGGTCCAGTCTTTGTGGTGATGAAAGCCCACAGATTTGAGTTTTTTTTTGTTTTGTTTTTTTATGTGCTTTTACATTTTTATTTTTAGGCTTATTGTATAACGTGAGTAGGAGCACTATGTAGGAGTAGTGCAAAACCATAAAAAAATAAAAAAGGTTTGCTAAATACTGTTCAAATGAGCTAAATTTGGCAAAACTGCTTAGGATCCTACTGGTTAACGGGAATAATAAGATGGAAAGTATAATCTGTTTATCAACCAGAATTTAAATTTTGTATGTACAGTTGAAGTGAGAATTATTAGCAACCCATCCCCCCCCACCCCCCCTTGAATTTTTTTCTTTCTTTTTTAAATTTGTCCCAAATTATGTTTAACAGAGCAAGGAATGTCTGATAATATTTTTTCTTCTGGAGTAAGTCTTATTTGTTTTATTTTGGCTAGAATAAAAGCAGTTTTAAATTTTTTTAACTCCATTTTGAGGTCAAAATTATTAGCCCCTTTAAGCATTTTTTTTTTTTCAATAGTCTACAGAACAAACCATCATTATACAATAACTTGCTCAATTACCCTAACCTGCCTAGTTAACCTAATTAACCTAGTTAAGCCTTTAAATGTCACTTTAAGCTGTAAGCTGTATAGAAGTGTCTTGAAAAATATCTAGTAAAATATTATTTACTGTCATCATGGAGAAGATAAAATAAATCAGTTATTAGAAATGAGTTTTTAAAACTATTATGTTTAGAAATGTGTTGAATAAATCTTCTCTCTGTTAAACAGAAATTGGGAAAAAAATTAAACAGGGGGGCTAATAATTCAGGGGGGCTAATAATTCTGACTTCAACTGTATATTGTATATAGACCATTTTGAGGGATGTAAACAATAATAATGGCCCCAATGTATTTGCTGTTTACCATTTTTAATTTCCATAGTTCCCGAGAATCCTAAAGGTCCACATATTGATAAATAATGTTATGACAGCTTTTTTAACATTAAAATATGATTGAATTGCCTCTTGCTACAGTTATTAAAATAGTTTGACAACAAGCAAGAAATGTTAATGGGCCAATGGTTTTAATGAAATGGTCTATATATGAAGAGTTCAGATGCAAAACCCGCTAAATTCATCAGACCTCTTTTCTTGTAAATGAACATTTTCTATTAGGCTCATATAATTAGGCTCAGAAGTTTCATTTTATATGAAATGAAAAGGTTATTAGCTAGTAAATTTAAAAAAAACAATTTTTCATAAATGTCCCTTTAGACGATTCTTTGGTTTTTAACCAGGTAGATTTTATTTTCGTCAAAACCAGCTAAATCCACCTATTAGGACAAGACAGTGTAATTGTTGAAAAATTACTAAAGATGTAATTAGAAAAAAATGTTCTAAACATTACACAAACCACCTAAAATACATAAATCTGTCAAGTGGCGGTTCATTCCACTGTGGTAAACCAGGGAAAAAGCAGAAGAAAAATGAGTGAATGAAATCTGTCAAGTGCGTGCATTAATCAATAACATTAAAACTGACATTAATTAAATCTTAATCTGTTGTCATTTCTGATATTTGGGATTTAGATTTAATGTAAATAGAGGAATGTAAACTACAAATATTGTAAACTAAGCTTGGTAGATTCAAATATTGTAGTTTAAAACATTGTGAAACATCAAAATCTGCATTGTCCATTGATATAAAACGCTTATCAGACGTATAGGTAATATGAAGTAGGCTAATATAAATGTATACTTTTCTACATTATATTTATCTCTTAAAATAGCTTACATTAGCAGATAAATCACAATGTAGGCCTACTGGGCAAAAGGGGATGTCTCTCAGACAATTTTAGAAGCTGTCATTCATTCATTCTCACCATACTCGAGGTCTTGGTCTCTTTTTCACCTCATGTTTATCCGCATAGCAGCCATGTGGGATAAAAGAACTTAACTCTGTCTTTCGTGAAACATTGTTGCCGTTTAATGTTTAATACATTGGACTCATTCAAAGTAGCGCCGCTGCGCAAACAAACGTTATGAATGCATGTTACACTTCCGACTGTACATTGTGTTTTCTTTTTCTTATACTGCACAGAGTTTTGAGGTAAGGGACGTTTTCATTTGCCATCCACTGACCGTCGGACAGGCTCATCCAGTTCATCAAACTCCATCTTTTAAAATTGAAATCGGAAGCGGAATAAAGCAGTCTCCTCATAAAAGCCGGCGTATCGGCGTGCTGTTCCATTGAAAACATATTATTCCATTCACGCATTCTGATTGGTTCTCGGGATATAGCGGCTTTTGCTGTCAAAGGCAAGCGGCGTTTAGTGGCTTTTGCATACAAACTTTTATTTCTGAATGCGCTGACGCAGGGATTTGGATGATTTGAAGCAAAAGTATTTGTCGATGGTGTACTAAGTGCCTAAAGCATTCACTCAATGTCATTATCTCATTTTTGGTGGAAGTGGCGTTTAGCGGCTTTTGCATCTGTACTCTTCATATGTACAAACATATGTACTCTTCATATGTGCTCAGCATATATAAGTACACACCTCACAAATCTATCTTTCAAGTCCATATTTTTAATAGGAAGCTTTAAAATATTATATTTGTGCATATACATTAGATTAGTCAGTACTGAAGCCAAATCTGGAGCTTATCTAACAAAATAGATAACGGTTCAAAAACAAGTACACCTAAATTTATATGTTATAGAAAAATATTAAATACAAATTTATACAATACAAAATACAAAAAAAGAGAAAAAAATCTAAAGAATCAGTAAAATGGAAAAATTTAGTTGAAATTTTGTAGGTTGTATTTTTTTTTTTTTTGCAATATTTTGCTTGAATTTAATTGTATTATCTTTCAATTTCTAAATATGTTTGGTGACTAACATATTATTTAATAAGTATATCTGTTTAATAAATCTGTTTTGTTTAAATGCACCAAAATACATTGCTATATTCACTGAGAAATGGATACAAATATAAATTTTCAAAATGGGGTGTACTCAATTACGCTGAGCACTACAAGTCTTATATATATGTATATGTAAGTCATAATTATTAATATAAAAATATTGCTTAAGGAGGCTAATAATATTGACCATAAATAGTTTTAAAAAATTAAAAACTTGCTTTCATTCCTGCCAAAATATTACAAATTAGACAATTTCTAGAAGAAAAAATATTATTGGAAATACTGTGAAAATTTTCGTGGTCAATTAAATGTCACTTGAAAAATATTTGAAAAAGATCAAATATTTCCATAGAGGGCTAATAATTTTGCCTTTAACTGTACTTGTGCAAATGCATTTAATGTATTTATTTTAATTGGGAAGGATTTATTTGTTCATTTATATTTAATCTGGCTTTCATTCTATTCATTGTACATTTTTTTTAAAGTAGCAAAAGGCCAGAATTATCTGACTATCAAGCTTTTCACTGTACAAAATGGACAAAAATACAGTTTTATAAACAAATATGTTTGATAATTTGTAGAATACTGTTCATCTTGCACGAGTCCATTACTGTCCATTTGTTCAAACAGAAGTGAAGTAAAGCTTAGCTCATAAGTTTACTGTGGTGAGCGTAAAGAGCAGAGTGTAAAGCTCTCAGTCAGTGTGGCGTTTGCACAGACACTTTAATGCAATCAGAAGAAGAGCTCTGAAGCAGCGGTATGCATGCACAACTCTGACCTCATTGATCCTACTGAGGCTTCAGGTCAAATTTAATAAAAGATTCGGCTGATTCATCATCTGCGGCTCGATCAATATGACTAGACACAACAGCCTTTACTGAACGGCAAAGTTCTGCTCGGCAAACAATTTATGAAATGTCCTCCATTAACTGATGAAAATAAAAACTATATTTTTACGTGCATTTCCAAGTATTATATATTGTTTGTATATAATTGTTACTATTTAAAACATTCTATTTTTGAGTTACGCTTTATTTGAACCCTTTAAACGTTTGAAGCAACATTATTAATAATATCAACAAGAAAGATTAGGGTTATGATCAGAATGTAGTTTATATATATTTAAACTGACACTGTAAAATAATGTTTTTGTCCAGCCTTAAATATTTTTAAATAATGTTAAATACATTTTAATATACACATTTAACCCAAGTGATTTTTAACAGAGAAAATAAATGATTTCTTATTATGTTTCTTTTCATTTGGCTGGGAATAAAGCATTTTTTAAAATATATTCTTTAAAGCCGATATTAATATATATTTTTCAACACCAACAATAAATAATTAACATCATAAAATGCCAGATTTACTTACAGTTGTTTTGTTTTGGGAGCCTTTTATCTAAAACAGTTTTTAAGGTGGAATTTAGTGGCACATGTCTTTGAAGTAAATTATTCTGTAACAATATCTTATACAGTATATTTGTTGTTAAATGTAATCATTTGTTGTATGAGCCAGGTTTTCTCTGCCTTACCTTGGCTTGTAAACACAGTCTTTGTCTTTCAGCAATGTCGTGTATCAGCGTGTGTGTGTGTGTGTGTGTGTGTTTGACAGGCGGCTCTGGCAGCAGGTGACGACAGCGCTGAAGGCTGGAGACATCGATGAAGCCACCGAACACAAACACAAGCTGGAGGAACGACAGAGAAGAGAAGGAAAGCAGAGATCAGCCAGCAGCAGCTCCTGGAAACCCAAATACTTCATTAAAGAGGTGAAGATTCTCTCATCTGCAGCACAGCACACATCATCAACACCTTAAACATCCAGCTCCACATATGAAAAACCAGTCAGCCAGATTCAGGAATGTCTATTTAGTATTCATATGAGTCAAGTACAGTAAGTGGTTGAGAAGAAGCTCTTTAATTAGGCTGTTTTTATTTCACCAGACCACTGAAAGATTCATCTATATTTTGGAATACTATAATGAACTGGTTTCTGTTTTATCTATTAAATTGGAATTAATTCATACTGTTGAAAAAGTGTGCCTAGAAAATATCCCCTACACCAATACACCACCACCGCCAGCCTGAACCGTTGGAACAAGGCAGGATAGATCCATACTTTCATGTTGTTGATGTTAAATTCTGACCCTACCATCCAAATGTCGCAGCAGAAATGGAGACTCATCAGACCAGGCAACATTTTTCCAGTCTTCTATTGTCCATTTTTGTTGAGGCTGTGGGAATTGTAGCCTCAGTTTCCTGTTCTTAGCTGACAGGAGTGGCACCCGGTGTGGTCTTCTGCTTCTGTAGCCCATCTGCATGAAGGTTGGACGTGTCGTGCATTCAGAGATGCTCTTCTGCATACCTCAGTTGTAACGAGTAGTTATTTGAGGTACTGTTGCCTATATCAGCTCGAACAAGTCTGGCCATTCTCCTCTGGCATCAACAAGCCATTTGTTTAGAATTAAATGTTTAGAGATGGTGTGACCAAAGTCCCAGTAAGAATTCTATAGTGGTTAGAATTTTTGATGTGACACAATGTGTACCTGTGGGTGCCTTTGATGTACCACTTGATGCTTCTTATGTCCTTGTTGCACCACCAGTGGCAGTAGCACTGAAATTAAGCACTGAAATTTAGATGCTGATTCGGTCTGGTGCATACCGGTTACATAGGCATGGCACTGGGTTTCGGTACTCAACCCTACTTGTCACTGTTCTCACTCTCAGGTTACATTATTCAAAAGAAAAGCGCCATATTGTCCTGATAATGTCAACATACTGGTAAAGGAGAACTAAGCAAAAATAGTTTTTCTTTATAACTAACTCTCAGCAATACAACTTTTAAATAAGTACAATGGTTTGTATTCATTACTTTATTATTATCATTTTCCAATTTCCATATTTGCAATGCCTGTATTTTGGATTTTTTTTTTTGCAGTCCACTTAGAATCCAACATGAAAATCATTTTGTGTTTTTTGTTGGCATTGATTGTTTTGAAATTCAAATGGCATTTACATGCCTGTGTTTTTCTTTCTGTAATAAATATGGCTTTCAAGCCAACAGTTTGAGGATCTTGATGGTTTATTGGGGGTATGTTGTTTACATGAAGAAATCTGTGTTCCAAATTAAACAAAAATTCTAATAAACAATCATATTTTGAATTTAATCAAATTGCTTTTAATTGCGATTTATTGTTAAAAAAAATGTGTGATAAATTTTTTTTTACTCTATTATATATATATATATATATATATATATATATATATATATATATATATATATATATTTATATATATATATATATATATATATATATATATATATATATATATATATATATATATATATATATATATATATATATATATATATATATATATATTAGAGATGCGCTTCATACTAATCATCCACCCGCCCACACAGATACTTTTATCTGATATACATATCCGCACCCGATCATAACGTTTACAGATACAGGAACAAGATAACAAAAATTGTGCCACTTCAGCCTAAACAGCAGCCATATTATGTTTACTTGGCCTTTTTCTTTGCACTGTGCAAAAACAGAATAGCATCTATTGTGCCTAAATTCGACTGATTCCGCCTCGCCTACAAAACGCGACCAGCTGCACTGAATGAGCGTTCACTCGCACCGCTTGTTGTAGGAATGTACAAGATTTTCCTCGCAGGGCGCTGCAGTCGTGGAAATAAGCGATCTTGTTTCTCCCAGAACAATAGCAAATTTTCCTGATGACTCCTCTAACTGAAAGTTTGAACAGAACTCTTGCACTTCATCCATTATTTTGGGCGTCTCATTTTCCCATTCAGCACAGCCCACTCTGCTTTTTCGCCGGTCCACTGCCATGTCCCACTACATCCACCCGCGACCCACCCACAATTAATCATGTATTTTTTTTATACCCAACCTGCGGATTATCTGACATCCGCGCATCACTATATATATATATATATATATATCTTTGCCACTTTTGCTAATTATACTCTTGCTGAACAAAGCACATTTTCCTTTTTAAATTTTTATTTTTACTCTTTACTCATATTGTTTGTGCGTTTTTGTTATTTGAAAAGCGTATTCTCTACATATTTGTTCATTTTTATTTTAACTTTAGTAATTTGTTTATTTAAGTTGACCCAATTCAAAATTTGAAAAAGTGAACCGAGCTAAAATAAAATAATTCATATGTGTTTATTTATAGAAATGATATTTTTAAGCAACATATATAGTGACCCATACTTAGATGTGACCCTACATGGACACAAATACTTTCTCAACAGGTTCTTTATGAAGCCAGATTCATGATGTCATCAAATTTGTGACGGGACCAACTGTTATTAATTTCCCATCCACGTAGCACCTCTCATACAGATCTCAATAGTCCTGCCGGATATTAGCTCTGATATCAGCTGTTACGTGTGTGTGTGTTTGTGTGTCCTGTAGGGCGAGGGATGGGTGTATCACAATCCTCTCTGGAAGACAAAGTGAAGAGGAAATCACCAGAGACACAGACTTCAGCCTGTCTCTGACCTCAGGCCGCACTGAAGGGAGTGGCCATGTAAACGAGGGGCTGGCCAGCCGATGGGACTTTAGCAATGGAGCGTGTTGTATGGAGATTGATTGGTGCCAAAAACAACCCAAAAGCCCCTCTGGAGAATTAAGAATGTGGAGGCCTGAACTGTGTAATCCTTGTGCAATATCTTTATATTTGTATATTACTGCTGGTTTTGAACACTCAGTACAGTGCTTTTCCACACCAGAGAGATCTGTAGCATCTGTATCAGAGTATATCCCACTAATGACTGCTCGCTGTTGTTTTAGATTAGCTCGGAGGCAGACGGCATTCTGGGTATTTGAGAGCAGTGAGTAAAAGAGCTGCTGTAGTACATGCTGAGTGTGTATTGATGATTTCACCACTTATGATTTTATCTGAATGACTGAGTCGCTCTTACCATATGATGACAGTGTTGTGCTTCAGTCGAGTGTCTTGCTCCTGAAGGAAGAATAAAATCAGTGTTTAAACGGACTGGATTTTAAAATGATCTGCAAATGTTTTTTTTATTTTTTTGCTCAATCATGATTTAGGGAGGTCAGTAATATGCATGTGTTTGAATTATTATTATTATCCATTAAGCGCAAGATAATTTCTTTAAAAAGTTGATCTTCAGAAACGTGGCCTTTCAACAATATATAGTTGAAGTCAGAATTATTAGCCCCCCTTTGAATTTTTTCTTTTTAAAATATTTTTCAAATGATGTTTAACAGAGCAAGAAATTTTCACAGTATGTCTGATAATATTTTTTCTTCCTGGTGAAAGCCTTATTTGTTTTATTGCGATTAGAATAAAAGCAGTTTTTAATTTTTTAAAAAACATTAAGGTCAAAATTATTAGCCCCTTTAAGCTTTACATTTTTTCGGTAGACTACAGAACCATTGTTATACAATAACTTGCCTAATTACCCTAACCTGCATAGTTAACTTAACCTAGTTAAGCCTTTAAATGTCACTTTAAGCTGTATAGAAGTGTCTTGAAAAATATCTAGTCAAATATTATTTACTGTCATCATGGCAAAGATAAAATAAATCAGTTACTAGAGATGACTTATTAAAACTATTATGTTTAGAAAAGTGTCGAAGAAATCTTCTCTTCATTAAACAGAAATTGGGGAAAAAAATATGGGACATTTAAAAAGACCGATTGGTCCATGTTTTACATTTCTGTCCAGAGAGGTCATGTTTTGATTTTTCGATTGATCTCACGCAGTCAAGTGATGCGATTTCACAGGTCAGAGCTTACCAAGCTTTAACTTTGCAACTGCGCAACTTGTCGCACGAACTTGCGTTTCCGATCTGACGCATTTGTGTGCGTATGAATGGAAGTCTATGGGGAAAAAAGTCTAGTGACCCGAGCTTCAGCCAAAGGAAAATAAATGAATGAACCAGTCTATATTGCAGTTAAGTTGCAAATCTATTCAGTAAATAAAATAAACAAACGTAAAAGTTTTGCTATTTTTGAGTTATTCAAATACAGTAATTTATATATTTTTAAATGTTATGTTATTAAACAAGCTAAAAATGTTAAAACCTTCAATGTTAAAAATAGAAAATGTAGGCCAAATTAGGGTTTTATAAAAACAAAAAATAAAAAAACAGTTTGGGTCCAAATGTGAGTTTATATATCCCGTATTAGAAAATTATTATAGAATCAATTAACCTATTATCTTAAGCTCAGTTAGAATTTAATCTAATAATTATAATGCAATGGTTATGTGGATGAAAATCTAAATAACGGCAAAGTACTTTTTAGACGTATGACGTGTTTAACTGTACGTCATTTTATTTTCAGTAATATTTTATGTAAAAGCCTCAAATGCTGAAAACTACAGCTTTCATGGAAGTGCCGTTTTACAACATTTGTAATGTAGTGAACAGCAGGTGTCGGATAGAAGAGCACATCTAAAAACAGGTCAGACTAAAGTCACACACCTACAGTTCAACGACAAAATTCAGGTTGCCGTCTGTCTTTTTGTTATAACTGGGTCAATGTGTGTACTATTTTTAAAACCATGTGGAACCACATCCAGCCGTACAGGTGACGTTTTGTGACTCTCATAATAGACATGAAATACCTTGGCTGAATGATTTTGAGTGTCTAAGGATGGATACGGCTAAAGGAAAGACTGCCAAAAGTGGACATCAAAGAGGTAGGAGACGTCCTCAGCGGAGCAAACTCCTTAATAAAGTGTACAGGAATTTGAAGTTATATTATCACCGATATATTACGTACTTGTAGTCGACATATTCGTCAGATAGTCAAAAAAGACCTGTTGTTAGAATCGACTATAGGCTACTAACATTATTTTGGAAACTTGCGTTGCTCTAAAACACATCCGAAATGGCGGAAAGTATCATAATCCCCGAAAGTATTAACACTTGACTATATTAACCCGTTTTAAAGGGCTTTAAAAAGCACACGTTTGAATAGAAAATTTGTTTAGTCTTTATGATAATTAGTCACATGACTTGAGTAATCTAATTTAGAGAAAAGTTAAAAGCCGACAGGGCGGCTTAGTGGTTACTGTCACCCCAAGAAGGTTGCTAGTTCGAGTCCAGTTGGCATTTCTGCGTGGATTTCCCCCACAGTACAAACACATACGCTATAGGTGAACTGAATAAACTAAATTGACCATGTGTGTGTAAATGAGAGTGTATGGATGTTCCCTGTGCTGGGTTTCAACTGGAAGGACATCCACTGCGTAAAACAGAATATGGATAAGTTGACGGTTCATTCCACTGTGGCGACCCCAATGAATAAGAGACTAAGCCGAAGAAAATAGATAACCTTTTCTATGTTTTACAACCATTATTAGCCTTCGTTAGCCCGTTTCTCAAACTTCTGTGATTGTATTTTTATATTACTATCTTTAGCATTTTATTTTGTTTTTTTAAACCTGCATTAACTTTCAGATTTTCAAAGTAATGTTTATGTTTTGATAGAGCATGTGTAGATTTCATAAATTAGAACTGCATCCTATTATATAGCCTCTAATATAGCCCATATTAAATTAAATCTGATTGGATTCAAACTTATTTTGTGAACTGTGATATTTAGATGAATTTACACTTTATATTATAAAAATGGTAATTAATTTCCTCCCCACATTCACACATTGAAAACTTGCTGGAGATATAAAATGGATTTATCTGGATTCCTCAAAATATCCCATTTAACAAAGAATCTGAAATCGGGTTTGAAGTGAAGGTCGAATAAATGACAGAATTTTTATTTTTGGTGAACCACTGTAGCTTTAAGTCATAACTTTTGATGTTAAGTCTTAACTGTTAATAAGTTATTAGTTTTGGGTCCAGTATACAAAGTTTGAATGCATCATGAAAAAAGTGAAAGGACCTGCGTGCTGTACTGGGGCGCCACCTGGAGGACACCTGCATAATAAGACCAACACAGCAGAACAGCTTCACCAGAATCCTTTTACTACTCGCATTAAAAAGACAAAAAGGGGATAAAAAGATGTGTGCAAACATAGATAAGGCTGAGTCTGTCATTGAGTCTTTTAATCACAAATGGCATCAACTCATTCTCACAAACAGCATCTTTGCCTTTCTCTCACGTTTGTTTTTTTTAAGTTTTTATTTTACAATTTATGGAATAAATTTTCACTTGGAAAAAAAAAATGACAGTTTTTGCATTTCCAGATGAAAAGCTTCCTCCTCTGAACTGATTTATTCATGTTAATAAATACCTTCCTGTAAGATTCAGAGCCCTCCATGAAAATTAATATAGATATGTTATGGAGAAGAGACGGAAAAACTGATCAGATTTTTCTTTGAATTACTTTACAAAAAAAACATAAACAAAAGCACACAAAGGTGGATATCCAGAAAGGCAGAAAATCAGACAAAAAGGAAAATGAAAAAGAGGGAAAATGTCAGATGAACCGAGAACAGAAAAACCCATCAGATGTTACAGGAAGCGCCCTTTTCAACATAAAACAAAAGGTTGAATATTCACACTAAAAATACGCACTCTCCACCTGCATGCTACTCAGTAGTGGATCCACATTAAGGTGAACTAAGACAAAGTGCATTCAGGCTAGTAATGCAGCATTTTATAAACCTACAACTAATTCATTTCACTCTTTGTCCTGGCAGACAGTCGTTTAAAAAAAAAAAAAGGGGGGGGGGGGGGGGGGTATCAATGTCAAATTGGCCCAAGAAAAAAAACCAAACAAACAAACCATCTGTAATTCGACAAATGTGCGCAGGAGATGCCACAGCGCCCCCCTCTGGACCAAACACAGGAGCAATAAAGGAAATAAAAGCGGATTCTTCTTCATTTAGAATTATTGCATAAAATCTTACAACCAAAAGAAAAAGAAAAAAAAAAAGCAAAACATGTAAAGAACTAAATTATTGATATTGAAAATGACCACTATAGCTAAACATTACTAACAATCGAGTCCTTTGCAATGACTGTTTTATAGGAGAACAAAAAAAACTTCACAATTTGAGAGCCAGAAAGACTCACTGCATTGTGTCAGATGAGAAACTGGGTTTGTTAGGTAACATTTAAAACCAAGAGAGCAATTAAAGGGGCTGTCCAAATGTAGACAGCTCCTCGCATCTTTTATTTGTAATTTTGTTTTAATCAAAAAGTTAACAATTTATCACAGGCTCCGACAAAAAAATACAACTAAAAACAAAACAAAATTTCTTTGGTGCTCCAAGGTTCACTGAGCTCAATGAAATTCCTATTTGTTGGTTGCTTTAGCATTCGGTTGGATACTATTATTAAACTGTACCACAAAATAGTGCCTGCCGTTTTTAGAGCTCCCGCTTCACCAGAACATTCAAGTACAAAAGCAAAAAAATAAACAAACAAAATAAACAAGAAAAAGTCCAGAGTTGTCAGATTAAAACCGCGGTGCAGATCCTCCTCCTTGACCCAGTCATGAACCTCCATGTCATCATGGCAATCGCAGGATCAAAAGCCTCCAATCAAATGTCAGCAGGTGGGCGGAGCCAGACAACATGTTTGCTTGTTCTTCTTTTTGATTGGTGGATTACTTACTAGTTGCATCGGTCCTTGTCTTTTGTTTTCCTTGTTTTCCGTTCTCAACATTCGCATTCAACAGCTAAACAGACTTCTTGTTCAGTTTCTTGCCTTTTTTCAGAGCCAGCTTGTTTTTGATGTGTCCCCGCTTCCTCTTGGCTGTCTGTGAACCAATGGAAGAAAAAAAAAAGTTAGAGTCATTTAAAAAAAAAAAATGCAAGTATCTACACCCTGGGTGGGCAATTAATTTTTTACAAGGGGCCACATTAGAGTCTGGGCCGGTTTTAGAGGGCCAGACCAATACAGTTTCCAAAAAAAAAAAAAACATTGCGAAATTATTCAATAAACATTCATAAAACTCTAAAGTTTAAAACAAAAAAGAATTAATTTGACAAAAAAATTACTTTAAAGACCAGCATCACAATTTCATTTAAATGGCACCGGTTGTTTGTTTGATTGCTTCACTTCAGTTAATTTTTATTTATTCATTTACATTTCATATGTTCAGTGAGAGAATTCTAGCCTGTGTTGGGTTGAACAAATGCACTGAAGTCAGGCTGAATGTGATTGAATGATCATCACTGAGAGAGAATCTGTATCTGCATTTGTTAAATCGTTAATCTGAAGTAATTAGTCTACCTTTATTACTGTGTCATTCCATACAAAGTGTGAAGCTGCCTGGTTGGTTCCAGTAACATGACTTGTGGTTCACTTGCTGCACTCTAAAATGTTTTGTATTTTTTCAACTCGCTGCACCTGGAAAACGTGAGCGTGACATACCGCATGTGCATTCCTTCTTATTTGCGTGCTGAACCCGCGCATCTTAGTTTAAAATAACAAAAGTGAGCACGCAAAAGACGCTATACGTAAAAGTCCCGTTTTGTTGACTCACAAAATCAAACTAGCACATTGCAAGTTTGCGGTTGAATTTGAATTAAATAAATACTTCACGCGGGTCAATTCAAGAAGTCCAGCAGGCCAAAAAAATGCCCAGGTCTGATCTACACCATGGGAAACAGAAGTGCTACAATGAACACTATGTAGATTTGTTAAATAATCGATATAAAAACTATTAAAATGGGAATTTGTTTGCATAACCACTTTTTTTTTTATTATAAGCTTGCATTTGAGTCTTTTACCCACTTTCATTTATACATTGTTTCACAAAAACTTACTTTTTTAAAGTAACCTATTAACAGTAACGATAACAATATTTATACAAAAATAAAACGTACCAATTTTATAACGCTAAATATTCAGAAGTACTCATTTTTATTCGCTAGAAATGGTTATAAATTTGAATAAGTCTGAACTAAGTGTAATTTTATTAAGTGTTTTAAGATGTTTAATAAATGAAACAAACTTGAATAAAATAGTCACTTTTATGATAAGATTTTATTAGTAAAGGTTAATGCATTTACTAACATGAACTAAGTATGAACAATATTGTGTTTATCAATCATAGTTCAGCATTTTTAAAATCCAATTGACTAATACAACCTTATTGTAAAGTATTACCATACAAATAGTATAATTTATTCGCTTTATTTATTATAGGGACAGTTCAACCAACAATGAAAATGTACTCGCCCTTTACTCAAGTGGTTCTAAAGCTTTATGGAATTCTTTCTTCTGTTCTGAAGAATGTTAAAAAAGCAGCCACTGACATCCATAATTGAAAAAAATATATATACTATGGAAGTCAATGGCTGTTATTTTCAGCATTCTTCCAACAGTTCTTCCTTTGTGTTCAAAAGAAGAAAGTCAAATGGTTTTGGAACAAGCGAGTAAATGATAGAATTCGTTTACGTGAACTACCCCTCTAAACATTGATTTTTAAAAACATTATTATTAAAAAAGGGGGTCCCACTTCATACATTACTAATACATAAATATTAAATAATAACACTGAAATTTATTATTTGTTGCAATGAACTTTTGCATATACAGATTAAATACCTGCATGTAACTACATCTGTAATTAATATGTGTAATTACATTTATAATTAAACTGTCACCGGACACCTTTAAATCTACTCATACCACCAAACCTGTCCCTAACCCTACCCCACCCTTAAGAAGAGCAGAAGTGTTTTGCAATACATTATGAACACATTAAATACATGGCATTTATATTTTGATGTCTGAACATATTAAGGTTATAATGTGGTAAAGTCCTTAATTTTGTGCTATTTTGTAACATCAACTATAACCTTACAACAAAATTTCAAGAACCACAATCAAGCACATATTTAAAGTAAAGCACTCTCTTCATGAGATGTTCGCGGTGCGGTTTGAGTGAGTCTGGTGCAAGAACCTTTTTTGAGGTGTACTTCTGCTTGGCTGCGATGTTGCGGAGCTTGTGGTCCAGAGTCTGCCGGTTCTCCTGCTTCTTCACCCTGTAAATGCGCACCAGCCAGTGCTCAGAGGTGAACGCCTCCTCCAGGTGCTTCAGACGGATGTCCTTATTGCCGATCTCTGCATTTCTCGTCCGGTCAAATCCAGGAGGTGTGCGGAAGTCCAGCTGCAGAGACGACATTCACCATTAGTTTCATCAATAGCTATGCTTCCATCCAAAGGTGCAAATTTGACTTGCGCATACAACTGGAATATTGCATAAAACATTAGCGAATAAAGCAGTTTCCATCCAAAGAGTCAAATAGAACAAAATTGTCACTAATAAACTGCCATCAAATATCAAAAAGAAAGATGTAATTAGCTGCGGCAGGAGAAGCCACTGTGGGCCTTTTTTTCTTACTCAGTGTTGCAACACTTTCATGGACACCAGATTAGTGGACTTTCAATGATCTTTTGAAGCACCATTAATTTTATATCAAACACCTTTGTAATTCATGTCCTTAATAATATTTGTTTAATGTCATTTCAAATGTAGTTATTTTATTTTATTTTATATTGGCCATTTTAAACATGTCATGTTCAAAGAACTTTAATAAAACTTCAAAACTGGCAATATTCAAATGTGGTTCCTGAAATACTGATCAAAAGTGCATCATCTGTCAGTGTTATTGTGCAAGATTTAAATAGAAGATTCGTAATTTAAGAATTCCTCAAGATTTTTCATTTTGTTTTTGACAATTGTGTACAATTGTTGAAATAAAACTATAAACTAATTTAATTTCAAATTTATTCAAGCACCCATGTTTGTTTTTAAAGTACTTTCCAGGCCTTGAACCCATATGTCTGAAATTTAAGTACGTGAAGTACTTGAGGCGTGGGAGCCCTGCTTATTTCATAAATTACTTGTCCCTCAAAAGACTCAACGCAATAAATGCGCGGTGGTGTGAGATGCTCAAGGCAGTTCTGAAGGTAATAATACCAAACCACTTTGATGATGGACTTTGTCTGAGGGTTTTTAAACCGACCAAAAAACAGTCATCCAAATTATCCGACATATGAGAGATGACGTAAGATGTGTAGACGTGACATTATATAGTATATTACTCTTACAATGTTATACAGTAATGCCAAGCCAATACGTTTTCTTTGTTTGCCTTCGGCTTCTGTGATAAACTAACCATGTGGAAAGTGATTCTTCCACTATAAATGCATCTGGCACCATGCGTCAGATTCATTCACAACGTTCCAGAAGTCAGATCTCAGATTTAAGTTAAAAGCTAGAAATATGCTGCAAAAACATAATCGATCCACTTGATAAGACATGTTAACACCCTGGTGGTGAATGGGTAGACCCACACAGAATCTGCACATGCAGAAAGATTTTCACAGATTTCTAGTCCATTATTGAATCTATGGATTTACTTGTGTAAATTTATATTCATTCAGTTTTTTTTATTAATTTCTGTAACATTGTTGACTAATATGAAAATGTTCATATTACTTTACAAACTGTATTGTATTTTAAATCATATATGTCTTTTAATAGATATATTATATGAGAGACTTGCTTTGTTTACCAAATAAGTGGATCTAATTGGATTTGCATTGTAAATATTAAATAAAAGTTAAAAATGTTTATATATATATATATATATATATATATATATATATATATATATATATATATATATATATATATATATATATAATTTTTAGTTATGATACTCATAAAATAATTCCGCATAAATCCAGATTTTTTTTGTAATTTTTTTTACAAAATTCTCAGCAGAAATTGCACAAAATATCCACAGATTCCCTGTGTATGGGTTAGTCTGATGACAGATTTATGCACTTTTGGAAGCCTGACGTCATTATACAGCATGGAAGATCCAGGATCAAATTTAAAACTACTCCAGCTGTGTTTGTATGACAGATAAAAAGTCATATCCACAGTGGTCAAGGCTGAATAAATTATGGGGTAATTTTCATTTTTTTAAGAGAACTGTTCTTTTAACATTCACTGAATTGACTAATTGTTCATTTAAATAAGGATCTTTTTTGGAATTTGTATAAAAAGACATCCCTAGTCATTTCATAACTAACACTATCTTATGTGATGAATGAAAGGACAGAGCACTCACTTGCATTTCCCCAAAGCGGTAGTAAGACATCTTGTACATCAGGCAGTTGAGCAGGGTGGGAGATCCAGCTTTATCAACGCGAAACTCTCCCTGCGGTGTAAAGTAATCACTTTCCTACAAAACAGGAAAAACAAAACATAAACGATTCAACAAACTGCCAAAGTGCAGTCTTCAGCAACAGTAATGGTGTTGAGTTATAGTGGAGAAGACGGTAAATGTTACATAAAGCTCTGTATTAAGTGCTATGGTGACGGTGCATTAAAGAGGATTAATTTCCAGATATAATGCGCTCTGAGAGAGAGCTGATATGACAGTCGAACTGCACGCTAAATCAAAAGCCCTTAACTCCTGTCTGAGACGTTAATTACTTTCACTTAAAATTATAAAATGCTCATTTAAATAAATGACAATAGTGTATTTCCATGTGATAGAAATTAAACAAGCTGAATTCATCCTTTTTTTAAAAAGCTTAATAATATTGCAGATAGGTAGTTATAAATAAACTATAACAAACTCATTTAAATAATATATTTTTAAAAGGTATATTCTTTTTATTGATATTATACAATTATTTAATTCTAAAGATTAATACATGATATTACCAATAAATGTTACACAAAAAAAAATTCTATACCAAGGAAATAAAAACAAATACATTATAATATTATTTAATGATAATAAAAACAAAATTATAACAACAACAACAACATCATAATTGTTGATACTACAATAATTGAATAAAGAACAATATTATAGAAATAACTTAATATAGCAAAAAGTCCTAAACTCATGTCTGAGAAGTTAATTACTTTCACTGCACTGTAAAAATATATAATAAAATCTTTTAAATATATATTCACTTAAATTTGATCAAATGTATATTTAAATAAATGGGACATACAATAAAAATACATACTATTATTAGTGCTGGGCCAAACTTAATCGCAATTAATCATGACATATTTTAAGTGTGTGTGCTGTGTATATTTATCATGTATATATAAATACACACATGCATGTATATATTTTAGAATGTTTACATATACACACATATATATATATATATATATATATATATATATATATATATATATATATATATATATATATATATATATATATATATATATATATATATATATATATAAAAAAAATACACACGTCAAAACAAACCTATTTAGTGCTGGGCAAAAACAAATCGCATCCAAAATATCAATAAATGTTAAATAACAAAAAAAAAAATTATACCAAGCAAATAAAAGACAAATAGATAACACTTTATGTAATAATAACAGATTTGTAGATATTATAGTAAATGAATAAAGTACATTCATAATTAAATAAACTTTACATGTAATAAAGACTTATGTTAATATGTACATATGATAATGTTAAAACCAAAAATATATAAATTTAGTTAAAAAAAAAAAAAATTCTGATTCTTGCTATTCTTGCTCACCCTAATTTATAATTATAACAAACATACAGCACACTGGACATAAAACAGGACAGATTGACACTGACCCGAATGTCTTTAGGGTGCTCTCCTTCAGCAATGCGCACCATCCACAGAAACTTGTTGATATCATCTCCCGAATAGCCGATCACTCCTCCGAAGATGATCAGAACATAATCCACATCCAGTGACTTCATAATCTCATAGGCTGCACTCTCATTGGAGGACATTGCTTTTCCCACCTGCAGAACACAACACCGCATTAGTGCCGTACTCTCAGTGTCCTCAAGATGGCGCAACTGAGACAAAGTGTTGGCAAGTCAGTTCATTTTTGAAGGAAACATTTTATGCCACTTTTCATGAGATGTCAAAGTATCAGAAATTACAGCTCAAAATACCAAAAGATCATTCCATTTTATCTTGTCAAATGTACCACCATTATGTTTTTATTAGTGCTGGACAAAACATAAATCTCATCCAAAATTGACAGTGTGTTTTGACAATTTAAGTGTGTACACACACACACAGTTCTGTCTGGTTCTTGAATCTGATTGGCTGATAACCATGCGATATTCTGCAAACAACAACACTCGTACAGCCTCTTCACCCTTCTTCCTTGGTTTTTTTAGCTGGCAATGTAGGTGTTTAGATTGCAAAAATGCACTTTATTTATAAGGATAGTGCCTATTTTACATTTTTTATAATTTCTGAGAGACAGCACGTCAGCGGCTATTAGCCTGTCATTGAGCAGACCAAAGATTGTTGACGTTGTCTATCTACAAGATGGCAACAGACCACATAATAAGCCCTTAGAGGAGGAAAAACCCAGCGCAATTTTAAACTTCAGCTGATCAAATCATTATAAAACTGGTAAGTGACTTTCTAAGTCGATCTCTCTTTTGTATGCTGTAGTGCTGTATTTATACCATAGTAATTGTAGTATGCTGAGTGTGAGATAGTTCTGACATATTAGAAATGTATGTATCTTGTGTTGGCCACTCTTGGTATAACAAGAGTGACTTTCTTTGAGTTCTTTTTTTTTTTGTTGTTGGCCATCTGTTTGTTGCTAATGAGATTTTTGTTTTGCTACCGCAGACTAGTTCAGTAAACAGAAAGAAGAAATGGCAGCATGTATTTAGTGTTTTTCCTTATTGCAAACAACACTAATCTGGTAGTGATTACGCTGCTTTGGCTTTTTCGGGGTTAATTATTGTGATCTCCTGATTGCAACAAAGACTGGGAGATATCCATGTAGACTGATGACATTTCATGTAGTTCAGCTTTATAATCTTAAAATGTGAGCAAAATCACCTGTTTTGTTACATTACGCCAGAGTATTATTCAAATACTAGCCCTAAAGTGACGTTGGTGAAGGAGCAACAGTTTCTGCTGTTCTGACCGTCAGCTGTAGATGTGAATGGCGGAAGTAGCTCCTTTTACAAAAGGATTTTGAGGTTCTCTGTGTTTAATTTTCTTTTTTTATATACACAATCATGTCATCGAACTGTTGTATTAATGCAATATCACATGAGTAGCAGTGCGATATGGCTGTATATCGTGACTGGTGGGGCAGTAAGGCATGCCTCCCACCAGTGCTGATATAGAGCCACATCGCACTGCTACTCGTGTGATATTGCTCATTTAAAAATAAATACACACATGCATGCATATATTTGAGAACATGTTGCCCTGAAAAGTCCTATTTTCATGATATGTCCCCTTTAAATGAGCGTTAACAGTTGGTTTTCCTCACCAGTGCTATGTGGCTGTTATTCCATGTGTTGTTGTCCACCAGTGTGGTGCGGTTGGCCATGCCTGCAATCTGATAACCGTAGTCCCACCAGGACATCACTCGAGCGTGCTCATCTGTATTCTGCCTGAGCCAGTAATACGCTTCACGGAAATCATCCAGAATGTTTCGTGATCTGAAGGTAAAGTAGAATAAAATCAATAACTCAAGTTTTTCTGCTTTTAAAAAAGAAAACGGGCTGACATGACCGTGTGGTTACCCGTCATGGTTGTATGATGCCAGCACGACACTGGGACTGGAGTAGGCGTTGCTGGTGACCCATGTGCAGTGCACTGCGAACATCATCAAGAGCATCAGCATTAACATGGTCACGATGCTTCTGATGTTCGGGCCCAAACCCTCTTCTGGGCGGTCCTGCTCAGACACGTGCTTTCGGACTTTACCAGCCTGCAAAATACACACAAACACACCAGTTGGATTTCAAACAAACAAACAGACAAATAAATAAATGTATGTATGTATGCATGATTAATATAATTAACCATTCCAAATTGTTGTTAAGCCAAACATACAGTCTAAAATAGCAAATAAAAAAACAGAAAATTCATAGTTTCACACTAATCTATTAAGCTTTATTTAAAAAGTTGTAATATTTTTTAAATTACAGATTTTAATATTATTTTACAAATAAAATATTACATTATACATTATTAGAATATAATTTTTTAACATTATAGTTAAATCTATCACTGTATTAAAAAGTATAAACACATTTTTAAAATATATATATATGTAAATTGTTTTTATATTTTAATTCAGATCTAATTGTAAAGTAAAGCTTCAACTGGAACTTTTTTCCACCAAGTCTGATCTCTGACCCTTAACTGACCTTATCATAGAGGTTGCCCTGATTCCTCTTGTCATCCTCATCACTGCTGTCCTCAGCCGGTGGGTTTTCACGCTTCAAATCGTCCCCTAGGTAGTGTTCGAAGACGCTGGAGAAGGCGATGGCCGAGAGCATGCAAACCACTGGAGTGAGTGTCAGCATCAGACGGACCATCACTCCTGCAAAGTAGACCGCGCTGATGGCATACAGAGCCACTAGAGGGCGACAGAGAAAACACCAGCTATTATTCCTGCAGATAATTAACTGCTGCCTGGTGTTTATAACCCTGCACTGAATAATGCCTCCAGAGAGATTCTCAACAGCACCCAAATGGGCCTTTATACATGTCGCAACATGTCCTCTGTTCACAATCCCTTGTTTGTTCTGCTCAAAAGGCATCAGGACCGTCATGACACCCATTAAAAAACATCAATAATAATAAAACAAACTCTTCAGGGGACTGAAACTATTTCAGTGCATCCTGTTTTCAAGTTCCTCCATAAATGAAAATGCTCAATGCAGACATCAAAATAGAAGAGGTACAAAGAGGATACAAACACTACAACTTAAAATTGATCATAATAAAGTCTGCTGAGACAGAGAGGGAAAAAATGATGGAATGAGCTTTAGTTGTACTTCTGGAGGCTTAATATTGAGCTTTTTCAGAGAATTGAGGGACAAAAAGGTTTAAGGCAAAAATCGGTGAGCAAAAACTTTCTTCTAAGCTTTCATTTTCAACATTTTTGGCTTTTATTAAGTGTATTTTTAGAAAACATCTAAAATAGGGCAGCACTAAATATCGTTTCAGCATTGATATCGCAATGTGTGCATCCACAATAGTTACGTCGCAAAGATATGCAGTGTTGAGTTGACTATGCAGCTTAATCTTTACATTTACATATACAAAACCATAAAGCACTGTTTATTTCACTTTTATCTTGGCTTTGTTGCATTCATTTATGCTTGTAGTTTATTTATTACATTTTATGCATGCAGACAATCATCCCTATCAATCAAAATAAATACATTCGGTAACACTCTGGATAGCAATTCTCACTATTAACTACAGTAGTTGCTTAATAGGATGCATGTTATTGTGATATTGGCTTTTAAAACTTATGTACTCCATATTCTATATTTTTAATCCTACACAATATCCAAACTACTTTAATAACTATTAATAATGAGTTTATTGAAGCAAAAGTCATAAGGGTTTTTAAGAGTCAAAATTGAACCTTAAAACAAAGTGAGCAAAAATCCTTTTCAATAAATGCTATTTAATCATTTGCTGAAATTAGAAATCGATAGATACACTCAACGACCACTTTATTAGGTACACCCTACTAGTACCGGGTTGGACCCCCTTTTTCCTTCAGAACTAGTTTAATCCTTCGTCTCACAGATTCAACAAGGTACTGGAAAATTACTCAGAGATTTTGTTTCATATTGACATGATAGCATCACAGTTGCTGCAGATTTGCTCGGAGAGATCTGGTGACTGTGGAGGCCATTTGAGTACAGTGAACTCATTGTCATGTTCAAGAAACCAGTCTGAGATTATTCGCACTTTATGACATGGTGCGTTATCCTGCTGGAAGTAGCCATCAGAAGATGGGTACACTGTGGTCATAAAGAGATGAACATGGTCAGCAACAATACTCGGGTAGGCTGTGAGTTGACAATGCTCAATTGGTACTAATGGGTCCAATGTGGGCCAAGAGAAATATCCACATCATTACACCACCACCATCACCAGTCTGAACGGTTGATACAAGGCAGGATGGATCCATGTTTTCATGTTGTTGAGGCCAAATTCTGACACTACTATCCGAATGTTGCAGCAGAAATGTAGACTCATCAGACCAGGCAACGTTTTTCCAATCTTCTATTGTCCAATTTTGCTGAGATTGTGCGAATTGTAGCCTCAGTTTCCTCTTCTTAGCTGACAGAAGTGGCACCCGGTGTGGTCTTCTGCTGCTGTAGCCCACCCTCCACAAGGTTGGACGTGCTTTGCGTTCAGAGATGCTCTTCTGCATACCTCGGTTGTAATGAGTAGTTATTTGAGTTACTGTTGCCTTTCTATCAGCTCAAACCAGTCTGGCCATTCTCCTCTGACCTCCGGCATCAACAAGGCATTTGCGCCCACAAAACTGCCGCTTACTCGATATTTTCTCTTATTCTCTGTAAACCCTAGAGATGATTGTGCATAAAAATCCCAGTAGATCAACAGTTTCTGAAAAACTCCAAAAAAAGACCAGCCCGTCTGGCACCAACAACCATGCCATGTTCAAAGTCACTTAAATCACCTTTCTTCCCCATTCTGATGCTCGCTTTGAACTGCAGCACATCGTCTTGACATAATGCAGCAGATGTCTATATGCCTACATGCCTAAATTCATTGAGCTACTGCCGAATTTGCGTTAACAATCAGTTGGACAAGTGTACCTAATAAAGTGGCCGGTGAGTGAATAATCGCAGAAAAACAAAACATCGCAATCTCAGATATTTACGAAGAACATCATTAGGCCTAATCTAAAATATACTTTTGAGTGTTTCTTTTGTCACACTTTATCAATCTGCATCTGTAGACTGATTACAAGTCATATTTTTAAAGATTGTTTTCTCAAAATTAGTTTTTTCCCCCTCATATTGCATTGAGCTCAACAAATCTCAACTTCAGCTGCATTAACTAATGTTCAGCATTTACTGTTGTATTTGCAGTATTTTCTTAATTATGGAGTGATAAGAGATACCCAAACCCCCCTCCATAAAAACATTTACTCTAACATGGCAAAATACATAAAATAAGAATTTAAGCTCATCTTTAGAGAATAAAACACAACGCTAAAACTCAGGATTCTCTTCAGATTTCAGTTTTTTTCTAGCAATAAAAAGGCAGACACAAAAGCTGGCATTTTGTGAAAACCGTTAGACAGATGAACGTGAGCTGAATTGCAAGGCTGTTAGAAATGCTCACCGAAGACTCGCTCATCGTTGATGTTCTTGATGCAGAACCAGAGGCCTGCTGGGAAGGTGCAGACTAGGATGTGCAGGTCAAAGAAGAAAGAAACCCAGGTTGTGGGCTGGTGCTCAGACACTGAGGCGATGATGGGGATGTGGATCTTTGCATATCTGAGTACAACAGACAGAGAGGGCTTTATTAGCTTACCATGTAAAAAAAAAAGCTACAAATAAAACTCACTTTAACACTGTGGAAGAAGTCATTAAGCTAATCAACTTTCAAAGTCACCATCTGGTTGGCTGAATTCTGCTAGATTTCTGTGAGATTTCACATCCTTTAATGAGATGCTTAAAAAAAAAAAACAAAGTAATTGCTGCCAATTACTGTTCTTTGTTACACAGTCTAACCTGAAAGACTCAAAATCAGCCAGTTTTCTCATTCAGTTCATATGAACTAGAGCTGGGCAATATATAACCATGTGCATTTTTATTCTTTGAAAAGACAATAAAGAGAGAGCTTATAGTAGGATCAGATCAGTAATCTGTGGTGAACTTTTACCTGTGATTTAGATTTAGAAATGTTTAGGATTATCAACAAACTGCAAATGTGTGTACAGAATAACTTTGTACAATATGATCTAACAGCCTGCCTGAGGTTCTAATGCCCGTCTGGTCACTTTAAAAGTAAACTACACAAATGACCTGACATTATGTCAGAGGGCTTGGTCTTGTGAAACATTTGTCAGAAAATATGAAAAAAGAATTGGCTTATTGACAGACACTAATCACAAAGAGTTTAATAAAGAGCTCAGAACCTATTTAATTTTTTGGTACAATATAATCTTTGATTCAGCTCAGAAGAAGCCTCATGTGCTGGATCATCGTGCCTGTCCTATTAGAAATGTATTGAGGGACTGCAGTTTTACACTGATAAAAAAAAGAAAATGTTTGTTTTTGTTTTATGCGAACAAATCATCAACTGGAGGGATGAAATCAAAACCTGATTTTAATTTATAGTGATAAGCTAACACTTAAGGCGACTGTAAATCAAGAGACCAAGACCTTGAGTATGGTGAGAATGAGTGAATGACAGCTTCTAAAATTGTCTGAGAGACATCCCCTTATGCCCAGTAGGCCTAGCTTGTGTTTTATTTACTTTTTTAAAAGACAAATATAATGTAGAAAACTATACATTATTTATATTACTTCAATAAATTATATTATTTTTATATTAATGGACAATGCACAGATATTGAGGTTTCACAATGTTTTTACACTATATTACTTGAATCTAACAAGCTTAGTTTACAATGTTTGCAATGTTTACAGTGTTCTACTTGCATTAAATCTAAATCCCAAATATCAGAAATGACAATAGATTGTTAAGATTTAATTAATGTCAATTTTAATGTCATTGATTAATGCACACACTTGATAGATTTCATTCATTCATTTTACCTTTTGCTTTGTCCCTGGTTTATCAAGGGTTACCACAGTGGAATAAACTGCCACTTACTTGACAGATTTATGCATTTTTAATTTAGGATTTTAGGTGTTTTATGTTTGGTAAAATAATTTCTAATTGCGTCTTAAGTAATTTTTAACAAATTACACTTTCTTGTCCCAACGGGTGGATTTAGAGTTTTTTGCAAAAAATAAAAGTGGATTTAGCTGGTTTTGAGATATATATATAAATAAAACTTCACATGCATCTGTGTGCTGGAGATGTATTCATTACTTCTGCACTAAAATATCTGTTTTTATATTATTAGTAGTATGAGCCATGATCAATATGTTGACTATTTATTTAGCAGTAAAATTAGCCTGGGTGATAATGTTGCCTTATTAACCAAATTAAAGTGTTGACACTTCATTTGTTTTGCGGTAAAATTAGTCACTGGTAATATTGTATTGTTTTTGCAGTGTGTTATGAGCTGTCAAACAGCATGTGTATACATTTCCAGCAAATAAATTGCAAATTGTAGCATGTAGCAAAACATTAGCATCTTGGGTTTTATTGATGATATCACCAGTCACTAGTCAATGTCGACTAGCCTTTGATAACAAAAGTCGACTTCCAAAAGTCGTTAAACCCCTAATATATTTTTGTTAACATGAAATAAATCTACTGTATCATGCATCATTTTAGTCACTTTGCCCAGTGCAGACTTCATTGATGAGCAGCAAACACCTTCAAAACTACAATTAAGGTGACATTTTACACACCCTTAAACAGAGTTTCCTTCTGATTTGGTATTGCCTTTAAAACCCATTTAAACTGTTTGAGAAAGGAGCTCCACTGAATTGTGTCGGTTTCAAAAGCAAAGCGTCCACAAAATCCATATCAAAACAACACTTTGAAGAAAAAAAGCCTCTTTTAGATCACTGAGGAGCATCTCCAGCAGCAAACAAAAAGTTTCCCTCCACTCCCCAAGGACAAAAGTTTGCCTTATAAAAAGGAATGAAACCTAATAAGTGAAACAATGTCAAGACTTCGGACAAGCGAAAAGCTCACAGTATGTGCTAAACTGGGCGCAAGACAGGGGGTTGTTTGTTGTGGAGTCTCTGCTCATCAATTTCCCTGCGTTACTGCACTCAGTTTTGGCCACTATCAGTGTTGTGATCATTATCTGATGACCTGCCCTTCGCTATCTGTGCGGACTGCAGTTCAGATGGCTGACTGCGCACAGCGAGACTCTTGCTCTCCCTGCAGAGCTGCTGCATTGAGGGAGTTACACATTTATGAATTTATGATGGGAGACTTTTCACTGAGGGCAAAGAACAAGCCGCCGCCGGAAGCAAACAGCATATGGGTTTACGGCGGCAAGAAACGGTGGTAGACTTGCAGGGTTGATAACATAATCGAGGTTGTGATGTAGGCTAGGGGGGGCTGCACAATACATTGCTTCAGCTTCTATATTGCAATGTGAGCATGTGAAAGATGTACAATCGCAGGATATGCAATGCTAAGTTTATATACTTAATATATTGCAGGATTATTATCGTCCAGAAGCCACAGTTTAGAATACGAAAGTATTTGTGGAGTTTAACCATAATGGGGTGAAAGTTTAGGAATTATTTTGAAAATTTCAAGAGTTTAAATAATTTAAGCACAATAAATGATACCTTTTGTGGCTTTAATAAAGGTTACTTTTATTTAATTATTTATACAATAAACAAAACAAAAAAATTTCATTTGATTATTGAATTTCTGTACCTAAATACTGCTGGACTCCCTTAAAAGTCCCGTTTTTTACAGTTTTATTATTTTAATATTTTCTTTGCTCTACCATATTATTTGATGCTTGTAATTTATTTACTATATTTTATGCATGATTTACTCATCTACAAAATCATTGCAATCAATTTAAATTAAATTCTTTCTAGAGATTTTGAGGCTACGGGTTAAATAAATGCATACATAAATAAATGCATAAATAAAGGCATAAAAATAAATGCAAAAAATAAATAAATTCAAAATACATAAATAAATGGTAAATAAATAAATGCATAAATAAATAAAGGCTTAAAAATAAATTCATAAATAAATGCATACAAATAAATGCAAAAGAATTAAATGCAAAATATACAAATATATGCATGAATAAATAAATAAATAAATAAATAAATGAAAAAAAACGAATGAATAAAAATGAATGCATAAATGAATGAATAAAAAATGCATAAATAAATGGTAAATAAATATATGCATAAATAAAGGCTTAAAAATAAATGCATAAATAAATGCATAAAAATAAATGCAAAATATATAAATATATGCATGAATAAATAAAGGAATAAATGAACGAATAAAAATAAATGCATAAATAAATGAATGAATAAAAAATGCATAAATAAATAAATGAACAAATGAATGAATAAATAAATGCATAAATAATAAATAAATGAATGCATGAATAAATAAATGCATAAAATAAATGAAAAAAAAATGCAAAATAAATAAATGCATGATTAAATAAATGCATAATAAATGAATGCTTAAATAAATAAATGCAGAAATAAATGCTTAAATAAATAAATGTATAAATGCATAAAAATATAAATAAATGCATAAATAAAGGAATGAATAAATGAACGCATAAATGAATAAATAAATGCATAAATACATAAATGTATGAATAAATAAACGCATATACAAATGCCATAATGAATGAATAAATGAATGCTTCAATAAATGCATAAATAAAAAATTTATAAATAAAAAAATGAATGAATAAATGCATAAAGAAAAATAAATGAATTAATAAATGCATAAATAATAAATGAATAAATTCCTAAATAAATGATTGTATAAATAAATAAATAAATAAATAAATAAATGTGTAAAAATATTAATAAATGCATAATATAAATGCACAAATAAATCAATAAATATCATGCAGACCTAATATAGGCCTATCAGTAACAACATCCTAGAAGCAGCTTGATACACAGTTGTAAGATTCTTTTCTCTCCATCAAATGGTGATGCACTAAACCGAAAGTCCTGAAAACTTTTAGCTAAGAGTACACTAGACACTTTAACCAAACACCCAATATGCAATGCAGAGCGAGTGATGTGACAAAACTGGAACGTTTTGTGAGAACTTGCACTCAAGCGCATCTCTCAAAAACACTTGCAGTGACAGGTTGATTGCAATGGGATGGAAATGTTCTAGCATTGTCGCATTGTTCGTTTCTTGTGTATATCATTTCTTAAATTAGTCGTTTCATGCTGCTACGAGAGCCGATGGGAAGTTGAGTGCTTGAGTCTCGGTCTACTGATGTATAAAAGAGCAATAAATTACATCAGGTACACTTCAGAAGTTTAGCTTTTGGAGGTTCAGAATATACTTTAGATGACAGTCAGGACAAACAAAACGTACGAGTTTCAGGAAACTGATGAAAAGTTGTTTGGGTCACATTCCACTTCAAAATCAATAAAAAATATATAGATTTTTTAGATTATTTAAAATGTTTACAATATACAAATTTTCTGAACAACTGAGTACATTTCCCCCCTATAATAATTAAATACTTTTTTTAAATAAATAAATTAAAAACAAATAATAATATTTTAATAATAATAAACAACAAAAAAATCTGCAAAACAATATTCTCTATGCAGATATTATTCTCCATAATATTCTCGTCAGGTAAGGTCCAACAGATACTTGTATTCATTTGTTCCAACTGCAGTTGGGTTACTAAAACTTGTTAACAACAAACTAAACAAACTGATTATTGTATTGTTTACTGTTATTTTATGTTGTCGAGTGTGACTTGTTGCTGTCAACTATTGCTGTAAAACCTAATAGCCCTTCAGGGACCAAAAAAGAGAGAGAGAGAAAAAAAAAAAAGAAAAGATATTCTAATCTAAATCTTATCTGTCTATCCGTCCATCCACCCGCCTATCTATCTATCTATCTATCTATCTATCTATCTATCTATCTATCTATCTATCTATCTATCTATCTATCTATCTATCTATCTATCTATCTATCTATCTATCTATCTACAAATGTAATAAATATAAATAAAAAGCAAAATAAATAAAATTAGAAAAAAATAAGAATAATATATGTATATACACACACATATACATATACACACATATATGGACACACATATACATATACACATATATATAGACACACATGCACACGCACACACACAATGATTTATAGGTCAGCTACAGTGAGTTTGCAAACGAAAAGATTTTATTTTTGGTTTGATAAATGAAAGCATACATTTCAGCAAATCAATAAAAAAACAAAACACTAAAAACTGTGTTCATATTAAATGTTGAAAGATCTAAATAATGGTTAATTTAGCTAAAAGCAAATTATAATAATAAAAAAGCTAAATGTTGATATTTTAGGGTTTATGATAAAAAAAACGACCCAAACATTTTTCACAGATTCAGCTAAATTCTATCAATCAAAAATAAAGGCAAATAATAATAACAATCTGCTGTTATGTAGTGCTGTGTGCTTGTGCGCTAGCACCACCATTTCATTTGTGTTTTGAGTGCATATGAACCAAAGGCAGCTATTCACAGAAAATTTAAGCCAAACTAAGAGCCCCACTTACACACAAATCATGCTACATACTTGAGCCTGCGACAAAAATCAGCTCTTTTGTTGTTAAGCCGTTTAACGGGGTGTGCTAATGAGCTATTAGCAACTCACTCATACCGCCGAACACCAAAACAGAGACCGTATGCAATGTAAACGGTGCGGCATACTTACCCAGTGTCCCAGAGAGAGTAAAAACGCCCACTCCAAGGAGCAATGTACCCTGAAAGCACATTAACACAACAGAGTGATTAAACACAAACACGCGCACGCAAACCACCCGGCCGTTACCGACTCAAGAGCACTTTCAAGCAGCTTCTGAGGCGCTGACGAGCCTGGACAACATCCAGTGAACCTTAATACCACACATATAGCCGGCAACGTTTTCAATTAATCTACAGCGCGAGACTGCACTCGGTTCGAAAAGCAGTGTGGCGGGCGAAGGGAAGTGCTTAATGAGATCTCAGAGGCCTGCTGCAGACGAGGCCCTGCAGAAGAAAGATTAATGAAAGCCCCGGGTGCGACGGGAATACAAGCAAATCACCCTGACTCCATATATACCGGCAGAGGTGCCGTGTTAAGAGGCTGAGGTCAGAGAGTCACGCTGCATTCAGGTAAGAAGGCAGAGAATTGGACGTGACGCTGTGGATGTGTTTTTCTACTCCTCCACTGAACGCTGTTTGGTTTAGGTGATTTAGTCAAGGGCGAAATCTAAAAGAAGTTGGCGTGCGGATGTCATCAAGGGTGATGTGTTGCTTGCGAAAAGAAAAAAAAAAAGTGTTTGATAGTCTATCAGCACTGTGTCCTCTACTTGACAAGTAAAAAGCAATGAAGCTTTTTAATATTCGACGGGAAAAAATAATAAAAAAAACGTATTCTGCAAATCAGTCAGGCATGGGAGAAAAATGATTATGGTGCAATCTATTCATTGACAATGTAGCTAGCAAGTTGACGCTCGCGACCTTTTGATGGAGAAGGGTAAAATGTGAGTAAAGCATACAAACAGAAGCATTTTTAACACGGTACCATAAATTTACAGAGGCCTCATCATATACAGCATCTGTGTTTGATGGGATTTTATGCTACATTTGCATGTTTGCATGTACTTTATGCTACTTGCATGTTAAAGAGTCAGCAGTTCACCCAAAAATGAAGATGACCTCATTTACTCAGGCTCATGTGGTTGTAAACCTTTCAGTTTATTTCTTCGGTTGAACATAAAAGATGATTTTTTTTGAAGAATGTTGGCTTGCTAAGACCGTTCAGACCTAAAAAATCTTTCAGATGGGGTGCTAGTGGCTGAGATGCACAAAAAAAGAAACCAAAAAGCCACTCTGACGATATCCTTACACCTTTTTTCTTTCTTTTCTTCTTTTTTTTTTTTACAATCTCCTCACAGCATTCCTTTTCATGGGTGTTATTCTGACCTGAGGTAGCGATGATGCAACCCAATCAGAGTCCGTTCACATATCGTATCTAAAAACACGCGAAAAGTGCATGCCGCGTCACCATTTTCAATACTCTTTGCAAAGATTTTCATTTTCAAAAGTGCATTCAACATTAATGACTATTGACTTCCATTGTAGTTGTTTTTCTTACTATGAAAGTCAATGGGTCTTATCAACCAACATTTTTCAAAATATCTTCCTTTGTGTTCAAGAACAGAAAGAAACCGAATTAGATTTTGAACAAGTGAAAGTGACTAAATGGCAGAATTATTTTTGGTGAACTTTTCATTGAAACATGCAAACTTCCATTCAAGCATTACTTTTTTCTACACAGTAGTTCATACCTTTATAATCAGTAATATGTGCTTAATTAATCATATGTGATATTAAGGACACAATGAGACGACATATTTATAGCAAATAAATACATCTTGTTTCAAGGATTTGTTTTCAGATATTTAACAAGAACATTTTATTTATACGTTTAGATAATTGTATTTAAACATTTTTCAAAATATCTTCCTTGAACAAGTGAAAATGACTAAATGGCAAAATAGTTTTTTTGGGGGTGAACTTTTCATTTAAAGTGATATTTAAACATGCAAACTTTCATTCAAGCATTCTTTGTTTGTTTTTTTTAATAGAAGTTAATACTTTTATTCTGTAATACATGTTAAATTAATCATATATGACAATAAGGACAACATATTTATAAGTATACAAATAAATACAAAATCTTGTTTCAGGATTTGTTTTCAGATATTTAACATGCATATTTTATTGTATTTATATGTTTAGATAATTGTATTGGAAAACTAAAAATGTTGACAGATTTTTAGCAGTGGATTTGACATTCATTGCTATGACCTTATGACTAGGGGTGGGCGATATGACCTAAAATTAATATCACGGTATTTTTCATCTTTTGAACGGTGACGGTATAATATCGTGGCATTACTTTCAATAGCAAAATAATATACATCTCAAGGAAGAACAGACAAAAGAAAGTCTCACTTCTATCACTCTTTAAAAGTTTTGGTTTGGGTCATTGTAAATGCTCAGTCTCGTTATGAGCTGATCTTCATTTCTCTGTGTTGGTGGAATAAAGCAGGCGAGTCAGCCGCACCAATTTATGAGCAGACAGAGCAGGATTCTCGCGATGACCACCAGCGCAATTCCGCTCTTTGTTATGAGCCGCAGTTTCAGTGTAAACTTAGTAAAGGTGAGTTTCTTTGGCGATGATGTGTACAGTGTTAGATTTTATATTTAGCGGACATTTGCACTGAACACGCGGTGAATGCAACGCATCGAGATTCGGGCACCTTCTCCGAAAACACTCGATTGATCTCAGCTGGCGGATCAACATTTACCTCATGTCATGATCGCTGTCATCTGCGCCATTATTATTATTATTATAACTTTAGGTGAGGTTTGCAAACCTGTGCACTTTTCACTCTTCAGCCGTTTGCATTTCCTGCAGTAACAAAAGCTCCCTGTTATCTGACAGCAGGAAGCGTTGTGACTGACAGCTACAGTATAAACCAATACAGCAGCAGGGTAGAGCGATTGAGCAAGTTTTTAGAGAAAATCAAATCAGGTCGCACTACAACCATTATATTCAGACACACAAATGCTCCCAAATATATTATGAGGGCGAATAGATTAAATTTCAGGCGCTCATGCGACCAAAATGGTTGCAATTTCGAGCCCTGTAGTATAAGGACATGTATTCAGACCACAACTGAACGTTTGAAGAAAATTGAATGCCTTTTTATTTAGAATTAGCTATTATTGATGTAAATGCAGCCGTTCAAGGCGCATAATTGATTTATTACGGTATTGACGGTATTAGAAAATCCATGTCGTGGCGCAATGTCACACCGGTGATGACTATGACACCGGTGTACCGCCCACCCCTACTTATGACAATTCTAATATATATATATTTTAAAAATCAAACTAATGCAATCTTAATGAGCCTAAGAGACTTTTAAGAACAATAAAATATTTGAGCTACCCTAAAAGGTAAACTGTTCAACAGTTTTTCTGAACAACAACAACAACATTTAAAAGTCATTGGACAAATCCATATAGAGTTGAAGTCAGGATTATTGGCCCTCCTGAATTTATTTCGACACAAATTGTTAATGCTTCCAGATTAAAAAAAATTCCAATGGCCGAAAAATAAAAGAGGAATTATTACAAATTATTAAAATGATTATGTATGCATGTATGAACAGATTATAACAACAGTTCATTTAAATACTTACCTAATATAAAGCTTAAATTTACATTAGACGTGATAACCGTAAAAGCATGATTATTCTTCAGACTATAATCGTACAACCAAAATCTATAATTGTTGCATCCATAATTGTTATGCAGTTAAAAACAGAACATATGAATGTGTCTGAATGTAGAAGCCTACTTAAGCAATGCACTGCTTTTGTTGTGCCTTGAAATACAACGTTTGAATGTTTGTATAAAAAAAAAAAAAAGCCTATTGTACAATGCACTGATATTATGTAGTTTCAATATACAATATATTAATGCTTTAATGTAGAAAAATACAACATGAGTGTCTTGAGGAGCAAAAATACAACATTATGGGCTCTTATATGCTGTTGTGTCATCACTCATATTGCAAGTCATATCTCTCCGGCCCCTCATTTGGGATGCTTTTCATGAACTGGCCCCCATGACAAACTAATTGAATAGCCCTGCCACAGGCTATTAAATGAACTGAAATGGTTGGACATGATGACGGTAGCAATATGCACATTAATGTAATCAAGCGACATTTACTGACATTTCGGGCCGAGCTTAGCACCTTTTCATTGAAAATAGGTGGCAACACTGCTGTTTATACAGTCTATTTTATTCAGCTGTATTTGTAGGTGATTGGATGTGTATTGAATCGATTGGGTAGCTTTACATAAAGATAAATAAAGACCCATTTCATAAGATTTTAGACCTACAGGACAATATTTCAGTCAATTTAAGACTTTAAGGCCTAAAATTTTATTTTTGAAATTGAAGACCCTGCGGATAGCCTGTAAATACTCAAATCTTCTCTGGAAGAAAAAATATTATAGAAAATACTGCGAAAAGTTTGTTCTGTTAAACATAATTTGAGAAATATTTGAAAAAGAAAAAAAAAAAAAAGCACAGGGGGGGCTAATATTTTTTACTTCAACTGTATATATTGTCGTAGTCCCAAGGTTTTAAAGGCAAGTAACTCTTTACCTGTCTTTTTGCACTCACCTGTGTAAGTAAGGTAAATAACCGTAAGGAAAACCACCCCCGCAGCCAGAGAAACACCTAGAAAGAACAGCGTCTGGAACTCCTGTCTGGTGAGTCTGTCTTTCAGATACTGCAGGAAAGCGTAAGCCTGAAGCAATGCAAATACACCTGCGAACACACACACACATGCACCATTAACCCACGTACTTAACTGCTTCTCACATTTTCCCAACAGCCATGAACTCCAGCTGCTGATCTGTTGTCACGTAAACAATCTCCCAGATGGATTTGTGCTGAGAGAACGGCTCTATAAATCAATGTAAAAGTGCTGATGAGTTGATGAGGAATGGCGTTAAACCAGTTTTACCTGCAGCAGCCATGTGTTCACTCGTCCGGATGGGTTGGAAACCGACAAAGGGGATCTGCATGGACAGCACCAATCCCACTATATAAAAGGTGCTGTAGGCTGAGAAGAAGAAAAGAAGAGCAAAAATGAGAAGAGCAAGAAAGACGACTAGGAGAACTGTCAAACTTGGTGTGCGCAGATGGCAACTGTGATAGCATTTCAAAACGGCTGAGGACAAATGGATAAAGACAGCTCTTCAAGAGATGGTTCACCCAAAAATGATAATTCCTGCCTTTACATTCAAACGTCGTATGACTTACAGCCTTCAGAGGAATACAAAAGGAGTAATTGTGAAGACAAAATGTTCCAGTCTCCAAAAGAAAAAAATGCACAGTACACAAAGTACACAAAAGCCCCATAAAACAATCTTGAAAGGGGTCTACATGACTTGCTTGTGCACTTTATTCTAGGTTCCCTGAAAAAAAATGACTTAGCCTGTTCCTCGCATAAAGCTATCCTATCTTATGGCTTCAAAAGAGTTGGAATAGAGAGCATCAGTCAGCTTTTATTGTGTTTCTGGTGTCTTCTGAATGCCTCGGCCTTCATTCACTGGAACTACGGGGAATAAAGAGACTAACACAATTCTTCAAAATAACTTCTGTGTTCTGCGGAAGTAAGTCATGTTGGCCTAGAACAACATGAAGCAGAGGAAAAACGACAGCATTTTATTTTTGGTTGAGCTGTCCTTTATCCCTTTGATAAAAAGCTTGTGTTTCCCTCATTATTACGCTACAAATCAAGTTAAATCAAAGGTCTAATAGGTGATTGTTTTCAGAAACAAGTTTTGTTGGATGAAAGTCTCTTCACATCCTGATAGCAATCATTATATTTAGTGGTCCAGATGTATTTGTGCAATTTAATATTCGGTGGAAGGTGAAGCATCAAGAAAGAATTTGTCCAATCAAAACATTAGGGCTGTACATTATGATAGGCTGCCAGTCATCATATGAGTGCGTGCGACGAACAACAAGGTAAAAAAAAAAAAAAAAAAATGTAAAAAAATGAGATGACCATGTGACAGTTGTATGTTTGAACTTTGTATACGGAAACATTTTGGGGACATTTTCACGCAAGCAGGAAGTAGCTTATTCACAGGTGCGCTGTGCTATTTCTAAATAAGCGACAATATTTAGCTATGATGTACATTTTCATTTGACGTATTTATTTATTTGTTGTTTGTTGTTAACAATTGAATGTTATTGCCTGTACTGTAAGAAGGTCTAAGTATTGTACATTTTTCATACTGTATTTTCTGTTTTTAAATAATAATAATAATAATAATAATAATAATAATAATAATAATAATTAATATAGCTGCAATGAGCAAATATCTGGGCCAAGCAGCCCAGCGGCCACACCATAAGCACGGCGACAAGCTACAGAGCAACGGGAAAATTCTAGAACTTTTTGGCAGCATGGTCTGAGCCAAATCTGATGGAAATTGGGCTAATGATCTATGAAGGATTCAAAACAACAGATTTTCGAACTAATTTAAATGGTGGACAGGAAGTCATGTCAGTTAGGGAATAAATTATATCAATGTTCTCTGTATGATACAAGGAATCTGCAAGACCAGTCTCATGACAATAGACAAAACTATTCAAAAGTTATTTGATACATTTTGTATGATTTCTATTGATGGAACTGAATTGTCAATTTTACCCAGAAGGTGGCGCAAACTGATGTGCTTTGGTCAATGTCAGGTCAAGATCACACACTTTAAGTTTGGTTTCAATACTTTAAAGCATTGCAGTAAATCAGCCTGTAATATCATCTGGCAGCATTACATCAAGTTTGCGCATGTGCTAAATGACAACAGTTTTGTCTATCGACATGAATTCCATAACTTTTGGTCTGAAGATTATCAGAGTCGAATTTAATGAAGATTGGATCAACGGTTTAGGAGGAGTTAAAAAAAATGGTCTGAACAAAATCAAAATGGCAGACAGGAAGTTTGGTAGATTATGGCATAATTGGTATCTGTTGTCGGCATGAGCAAGCCTGGAAAAATAATAAGAACCAGAGCGGATACAATAGGGGCCTACGAACCTTTGGTGCTTGGCCCCTAATAATAATAAACTTGGAAAAAAAATGCTTTATGTTAATTTGAAGTTTCTGTTACTGTATTAAAACTAAGATAAAGAAATCAGATCTTTAGTGATTTAAAGTGATATAGTGAATTGGGGTTATAAACTTTTGATTTTTAATAATGACACAAAATAGTCGTCTCCTTAGAATTGAAAAGCTTTTGTTGTCTATCCTCAAGAAAAATAAAAATATATAATGTTCACAATCCAAATGAAAAATGACTTGCATATAAAATATGGGCTTGTATGGTTCTTCGTCTCAGGGCCTCATAAGTAATTTCCTAATTTTGCACACCCTGTTCATGCAGAAAGGATTACATCAATAGTGCGTTCACAGAGAAGATTCAGACCGAGAATTGCAGGCAAACGTCAACAACCTTTTTTTAACCCTGATATTGTAATTAAACTACACTATAACTCTTACTCTCTAGTTAATGCTATGTAAAGTTGACTAGTGCGCATTCATGCACTCAAGAGGTGTGGCTTTGAATGGTGATTTGCAGAGAGGAATGGAGGTTTTCAGTGCCATCAGGCTAACGTTTAGCATTTCTAAGATCTTCTATTGCACTTTTAATACTTTTGTTGAGCAAGGAACAAGGATCCATCACTTGTCAAAAGTGACATAAGTCATTTAATTCACTGCTACAAAAATAATTACTTCAAATAAATGCAGTTCTAGTGAAATTGCATTTATCAAAGGATATTGACCAAGAATATATTTCACTGTCTCCACACAAATGTCACAGCAGCAGTTCAACATTGATTAAAAAAATGTTCCTCAAGCAGTAAATTAAAATGATCATGTGTCATGAGGAATGAAGTAAATGACTGTAATTCAGCTTTGCAGTAATGCATTTCTCTTTGTATGCTTTGTATTAGGAACAATCTGACATTGAGATACTTTGCATTTCTGCGATGAGAATGCATCTTTATTTAGAGAGATTTCTTAATTTAAGATGATTTTTAGTGAATCTCAAATAATAAAATAATGAATACCTTACAAGCATAGATAAATACAATATAGCAAAGATAAACAAATTATAGTTTTCAGAAGAGTTTTCAGGTAATCAACACTGCAGTCTTTATTGCACATAATACAATCTTTCTTAAAGTTATAAACATTATAATTTCTGCTGGCTGGATGTTTTAAACAATGAAATGTTCACACAGTCACAGGACTTAAAGAGATAGTTCATCCAAAAATGCTAATTGACTCACTGTTTACTCATTCTTCACCTGTTTCAAACGTTTATGAGTTATGAACATACCTTCTTTTTGTGTTTATCATAAAAAAGAAACTCAAACTTTTGCAAAAAGTGAAAAGTGAAATAAAATTGGTGAGTAAAGTTTCATCTCTTTAAAAACACAAGTAGATCATAAACTTTTACTCCATTATAATTAAACTCTGCAATGATAATCAACTGTAATCCCAACTCAACATTGCATATCCTGTGATATAATTATTTCAGATGCACACATTATATTATCAACGCTGAAACAATATACACTCACTTTATTAGGTACACCTGTCATGGTCAAAACGATCTGCTGCAGTTCAAAGCGAGCATTAGAATGGGAACAAAAGGTGATTTAAGTGACTTTGAACATGGCATGGTTGTTGGTGCCAGATGAGCTGGTCTGAGTATTTCAGAAACTGAAAGGGCAGGGGCGTTGCTAGACATAAAGCTCTACTGGGGCACGTACCCCCTTCCCCCATATATAAACACACACATACTATATATATATATATATATATATATATATATATATATATATATATATATATATATATATATATATATATATATATATATATATATATATATATATATATATATATATATTATATTAATTATAAATAAAAGTATTCTTATTATTAAACAATTATTCTTCTAAGTAATCTTAAATGTAACTGAAAAACAGTGTTAAGACAACTGGAGTGATATGCTAAGATCATTTAAGAAATTACTTTTGCATAAATATTAATTTCATTTGAATTAAATTCTATAGACAATTCAATAAAAAAAAAATAAATAAAAAAAAGATGTTTAATAGGATTATCTGTTGTAGACTTGACACATGGCAGATTAAGTTTATTAATTTTATTAAGTCTTTACCTCCCTGACTCGTCATCCCTCCTTTTTGCTTCAAACAAAAAAATCTATCAGGAGGCACGCTTAGTAAGATCACCATCATATTGTTCAAACTTTAGTTTTGTCGATTTGCAAAACAAAAAAAGGCTGTTACGCTGGTTTTACAACGCATGAGCAGCGCGTAACAAGCAGGTAGCCTGCTTTTTTGGCGCGCATGTTTACTACTGGACCTAGCATCGGCAGAAGAGCAGCGCGTGCCAGAGGCGCGCGGGTTCTCTACGCACACGCGGAGATGCGTCAGTTTGCGTTTTGATTACATTGCTTTCGCCAGCATTGGTTCGGTTGCACATAGAAAACAACCGTCTTTATTTCGGAATTACCACTCTAAATAAATGCTCTTGCATATGAAGTAAATCATATCTCAATGCATTTACTGGGGCACTGGAGATTTTTACTGGGGCACGTGCCCCAGTGAATTGGGTCTAGCGACGCCCCTGGTGTGGGGGATATTTTCTTGACATACTTTGAGCCCATTAGTACCAATTGAGCATTGTGTCAATGCCACAGCCTACCTGAGTATTGTTGCTGACCATGTCCATCCCTTTATGACCACAGTGTACCCATCTTCTGAGGGCTACTTCCAGCAGGATAACGCACCATGTCATAAAGCGCAAATAATCTGACTAGTTTCTTGAACATGACAATGAGTTCACTGTACTCAAATGGCCTCCACAGCCACCAGAACTCAATCCAATAGAGCACCTTTTGGATGTGGTCTCAGCATGGATTCACATCATGGATGTGCAGCCGACAAATCTGCAGCAACTGTGTGATGCCATCATGTCAATATGGACTAAAATCTCTGAGGAATTTTCCAGTACCTTGTTGAATCTATGCCACGAAGGATTAAAGCAGTTCTGAAGGCAATAGAGGGTGTACCTAATAAAGTGGCCGGTAAGCATATTGTGCAGCCCTACTTTGATTATGCTTTTTTTAATTACAATTGTCATTTAAATAAATTAACTCTTGCTAAGCATCTGAACTGCAGTGTTATATTTAGGTTAAACCATTGCAGGTTAAACAAAAGAAAAATCCACTTTGCACTCTCTTGGTGCAAATGCTTAAAATTCTGCATCAAGGCACTCTTAATATTGTTAGTTCCTTATGATTAATTGCTGTAGCATTTTCCCCATTTACAAATTGCTATGGATAAAAGGCTCCGAGTAAATAAATGAAAAGGACTCTCTCTTAAGCACCACCACAATTTGCAAAGTATGACTTCTAAATGAAAGAGCTATTCAATTCACACTCGTTTCATACCAAATTTACATTTGTCCAATGGTAGCAGAGGTACTGTATGTGGGTCTGCCAGAAGCAGAATGAGGTTGTGAAAGCAGACGAGGGGCCTCAGATGTCCCTGAATGCAGTCTAATCTGGGCTCCTGTCCCAACAATGCAAGAGCAGTCAAGTAAAACAGCTAAACAACAGGACAAGACAAAAAAAAAAAATCTCCTTCAGAATGGAACACAGCCATTGTGTGCATGTTGAAGAGCTCATCCTCAAGCCAAAATTACCCTCCAGGGTGAGAGCTTCATGAGATAAAGGGTGAAGGAGACCTAAAAACCTTTGCATAGCAAATTAAACACGTGCAAAGAAGCTTGGGAGAGAAGTGTCCACCACATTATTGAACATTCGTTCCAAAGGGCCTATGAAGTGGCCAATTTTTAGCACTATTTTATGAGATCAACCCTTCAGTATGACAGAAGGGCTGGACTATATTGCAAAAAAAAATTATTACAATATCATGTGTCATATTATTCGATATAGATAATTAAATATTTAACAATACATTTAGGAATATTAAGATTTTAACCACTTTATTTTAATTTACCAACATTACTAAGGCAAAAAGTTAATAATCAATATTTAAACAAAATATCTGATCTCTTCATAATAAAATAAACAAGTGCTAAAGAGACTCAAACCTGATGATAAAAATGTTACAAAATGTGTGCAATGATAAAGCGTAAATACAGAACAATCAAAGCAAACTAACGTGCAAGTAATAACGATATAGTAACCCTAAAAACTCTGTCAACAACAAACATTATGATAATCAAATTGGAGCATTCAAGGAACCAACTATCATTATTCAAATCATACAGCAACATTTCAAACTGTGAAGTTCAATGACTAAATTAATCCCCTAATGGGGGATAATGGTTGGGATGCACAAGAAAAGAAACCAAAAAGCAACTCTGGCGACATCCTTACATCCTTTTTTATTTACAAATCTCCTCACTGCTGCTATACGCCACTCATTTTTGCATTTGTTATTCTGACCTGAAGTGACAAGCGTGCGTGTGGATTCCTTGACCATTTACAACAGACTTTGCTTACGCTACCCTGGTGTCTCTCGTAACTTGCAGACTATCAAGTAATTTCTCAGAGGATGACAAATGAACAAACCATTGCTGCGGTTCTGATGCAAGCTTATGGAGAAAAGTAAAAAGCGCTGCAGTTTGGATACTCTGCTTGTCTGAGGTAATTAGTCTGCCATTATTATTAAAATTTGTTTATTCCATACAAAGTGTGAAGCAGATTGGTTATTTCTACTTGCATGAATCGCAGTGCGCTCAGGGCATTTGGAAAAGTTGAGATGTTTTCAACTAGGCATGGCTGGAAAATGCATGCGGTTCATGCACACGCCACTTGCACAGCATGTGCGTGCCGCTTTCAGTCGCGCGCCTCCATTGGAAACGACAAACTGACAGCTTATTGCCACACTTTAATAAAACTACAGCCCTTTATATCGAATCTCGGTATTAACAATGCTGATCGGTCAAATAATATAGATACCGATTTAATCACCCTGCCCTACATGACGATCTGCTTCTCATTTTTTAAGTGACCCTTACAGACAGATTTATCTAATTTTAGAAGGAACACCTGCTTAAGGCAAGGTGTATTTAAAAAAGGATTTAAAAGGGGGTTATTGAGGGGACAATAAACAGCAAAAATTATTAGCCATGCTGTAAAACTATGGAACAAAACCATTGTAAAAGTACTGAATTAAAAAGCTTATCGAATAGCACTAACTGAAAAAAAAATACATTGAATAACTGCTTGTATAATAATTTAACAACTGCTTTTTAATGACTTGAACTGCCAGAGTTAGTAATTTTAGGCCCAGTTTCCACTAATAAGTTTTCGTTTTAAAACACGCAAGTTTGTCTACGGTTATGCTTTCCATCCACACTACCACGGAGTTTGCGTGCCAAAAACGGAGCATTTTAAAACACTGAAGAGGCCATTTTGGTTAACTAGGCAAAACGAGGAAGAAAAAAGAAATAAAAACTTAAGGCGCTAATTGTATTGACCTAAAAACATTTAAAAACTGCCAATCTAAAACAAATAAGAATTTTTTTAATAGAAAAAAAAAACTGTGAAAATGTCTTTGTTCCATTTAAAATCTCCAGGGAAGAACTTCACAGAAGGGATAATAGTTTTGCCTTTAACTGTGCATAAATTTCCCCCTTTTTGAATCCAATATCATGCCATTTCGTACCTGTCATTTTGTATTAGCCATAGCGACAAATACCATACAATTCAAAATAAAACGTAGAGAAAATGCTGACATGCTAGTGACGGAGAGCAGTCATTCTGAAAAGGACAAGCGTAAAAGTCTGTCACCTGCACATTAAGTGACTGACAGCTCCGTAAAGTGGACCCCTACCTGAGAGACAGGTGTTGACAGTCTGTCAGAAGAGGGGGCTAAAAGCACACTCGGTGTGAATGTGTGTTCACGAGAGACAGCGATACAGCTGCCTGTGACACACAGACTGTTAGAGCTGTCAGCCTTTCAGAAGCTTCAATTAACAGCCAAACTGGACCATCTTCACTTCAAAACAAGATGCTATAACGAGACAATACACACACCATGCCTTTCAGACACAAAAACACAAGTAACACTTGCTCACCCGTGACAGCACCCAAAAAGAAAATCTCAAAAGAAATGTTTCAAAAAAAGGAGTGAATAAAAGAGTTGTGAGATGGGTTGCTTTAACCACTTTTAAATAATGGTGTGAAAAAGTATGTGCCCCTTCTTGATTTTTCTACATTTTTTACATGTCACACTTTCATTTTCAGATCATTAAGCTAATTTAAATATTAGTCAAAGATAACACAAAGACATCATGCAGTAAGGGAGGGCAGTAAGTGTAATTCATCCAAGAGATCACAAAAGTCACCTTAACAGCATTCCAAGAACTGCAGGCCTCAGTTGAGGTTACTGCATACTGAATCCAAAATTTTCGCCTGTATTTTTCGCACGTTAAAAAATTAATTCGAACTTACGTCAATCATATTGAAACACTGTCTCCGAAACTTTTATTCATTAAAAATAAATAAATAAATAAATAAATAAATAAATAAATAAATTCACAGGGTAAAAATTCTAAATTTCACTAATTTCCTGAAATAAACTTTGCATTTCAGGATGTTCCAGCGATGTTCCAATTCGGAAATGTTTTGCCTTGTTTTCGTGATGGATTAATTAATACGCTTCGGACTGTGCAAGGTTTTGTGCAATTTTTCAGATAGTAATAAGAAAAAAAAACAAAAAAAAACGCACACGACAATTTTGGACTTCAGTGTGCAAAGACCTTTAAGGTGAGTGTTCATGACTCCACCATAAGAGAGAGAGAGACTGGGACCAACAAGTTATTAGATTAAAGGAGCAAACACCATCATAAAAACTAGGGGTGATAAAATTAACTGTTTCTTGGGTTCACCGCGATGCAGATGCAGACAATTCGGTATTGGTTCAATAATAGATCATAACCGGTTACTACGTACTGATGTAATTTATCTCATATGCGCTATGTCGCGGTAGCTTACTATTGCAAGGAAGGCGACCGGAAGTAATGAAAACACTATCTACTTAACACAGAAACTGTGCACAATTCACTGTGTTAGTGTTTGCTGCACAGTCCTTCACTGACACTAAAGTTACAGCAGAAGCTCCTATTTTACATTTACATTTAGCAGTTGCTTTTATCCAAAGCGACTTACAAATGAGGACAAGGAAGCAATTTACACAACTATAAGAGCAGCAGTGAACAAGTGCTATAGGCAAGTTTCATGTGTGTAAAGTCTAAGAAGCAAAGCATAAGAATTTTTTTTTTCACTGCGATTGAGAAAATGAAAGTAAACTCCATTTCTTTCTTTCTTTCTGTCTCTCTCTCTCTGTGGTCCTTTGACCTGCTGGCGTGACGTGACTCTCCTCTCGGCTGTTATAGCGTTACTTGTGGATCCAGACACAAGCACGCCTGCAGAGCGAGTTTTCTGTACCGTGTCTATCATGGATCAGCTGTGATCGCCGCTGCTGTTCAGCGTCACTCATCGGTAAACAGCGACAGAGCGTTAGAGCCAATCGTAGCCCTTTCTGTTGACCTGCTGAACTCACTCAACAGGGCTCAGAAATCGAGCAGGATATTTACATTTGTTTATTTGCTATACAGTAAATGCTCATGTTGTTCTGTGCATGAACTTGAGTTTTTAAAGGTACAATTCCGACTGTTTGTATTAAAGGACAAAATTGTATTACAAATTATATATAAATATCTTTATACATTTTTCTTGTGCTTTGAAGTCACATATAACTGTGTATGGAAAGCATCGTCAATGCACCGTGATATGAAACATTAAAGTGACAAACATGCAAAAAAATAAGCAATCAGTAAGGGGCAAATACTTTTTGACCATTGTATAAGATACATTGTATTTTTTTTGCATTATTGTATAAGATTATCGATTGGATTAGAAGTAGCAAACAGACGCATTCCTGTTTACACCACTATTTAATCAGTCTGTTTTGTCTTTACTTCGAGGAGGGGGGTTATGAACAAAGCATGTATGGGCTTTTTCAGAGTGATTAGCAGAGCATACGTAAAGCTTCTGTTTCAGCTCTGTTAGCTGAAAAATCCCAAACTCTGTGGGTTTTGTGTTTGAACCGAAATTGGTAAGAAAACGTTGAGCTTTTTTTACATTTTATCTCTCACCTTAAAACCAAACTAACAATTTTAAATGGCCAAGATTAAATCCCATCTGGCTAGAGTGCTTAAATTACATGCGCAATAATGTTTAGAAATAAGGTCAGTGGAGTCACGTGATGCGTCTGAGGTAAGCGGATAAAACCAAACGAGCTCCCGAGAAATCGTTTAATATTACTTTAAATAAGCACTGAAACTCTGTCCAAATACTGGAAAGTTGTTACCTGACATTGATTAACAACGTGGAATGATGGAGCGTCGACTAAAGCCTAAGAAAGATGAGCGCGGGACTGCCGAAACTACTGAGAGAAAGTCCCCACACGGGGCCGAAGCTAACGTCCCTGAGGTGGAAAGTTCAGCGGCTGTACTCGCCGCTGCAGTAAAGGAGTTTCGTGAAATCATCGGAACTGTTAAGCAGGAGCTGATATCTCAAATATCAGAGCTTAGAAACTCCATCCAGGGCTCACTCGATGCCATTACGGCGTCAGTGTCTTCTATGCAGGGCCGGGTCTCTGCAGCTGAGCAAAGAATTAGCGATGTGGAAGACACAGTCGCGGGAAATGAGCGATCCCTCAGTCTTCTCAGAAAAGACAACGAGGCTTTGAAAAATAAGTTAGAATATATGGAAAACTACAACAGACGTAATAATATCCGCTTGGTGGGACTGAGGGAGGAAGCAGAAGGACGGGACACGATTGAATTCTTTAACACTTGGCTCCCGAATGTTTTGGGACTTGAAAATGTAGACACTCCGCTTGTTATTGAGCGCGCTCACAGAGTCCCGGCGGCAAGAATTCCGGGAAAACCCCCACGACCATTCCTCATTCGATTTTTGAGATTTCAGGACCGTGAAAGCATCCTACGCACTGCCAGGGACAAAGCTCCAATTCTAATCGAAGGAAAGAGAATCGGATTCTATCCGGACTTTTCCTCAGAGGTGATGAGCCGTAGAAGAGAAATGATTCCAGGCCTCAAGGCATTAAAGGGGAAGAATGTTAAATGTCATCTTGTGTACCCTGCTCGTATACGGATTCAAACGGATGATGGCGGGACATGGTTCTGTAATACACCGGACGAAGCATCAAAGTACTTGTCGGAACTTAAGTGAGTAACGTTCGCAGTGTATTTGCTATCCTCCGGGGGACGAATGCGATGTTGCAATGGCTCTGACGGACTTATTGTGTTTTTTTTTTTTTTTTTTGAGGGTACCAGGATTTTACATGACAATAGACTAAAAGTGGCATTGACCCTCTCATTGACCAACAACACTAAATGTTCGGGACAATACTTTTGGACACTATTCTTTACCAGTGACTTTTGCTCATATCAGTGCTTTTTTATGTGCAAGGTGAGCTCGTGGTTGGGATTTAATTTTGGTTTAGGAAAGTACAGTGAAGTACGTGCTAATCGTTTCTCAACAGTTTTTTCTCTTGGCTGCTGTAAAGTTTTGGTTCAGTAGCTATGTTAAGGTTTTATACTTGCATTTTTTTTTCTTTTTTTTTTTTTCTCTTTTTTTTTCTCACTTTTCTTTTGGAGGTACTTCAACATTTCAAATCTGTGGAGAGTCTGGCTCAATTTGGATGGAGTTCAATATGGTTTTAAAATGTTTTTTTATTGAATACAGATGTTAAAACCATTGAAATTAATTACATTTAATGTGAAGGGTCTACATAGTCCAATTAAAAGGAAAAGAGTTTATACATATCTTAAGAAGTTGGGGGCAGAGATAGTTTTTTTGCAGGAAACGCATTTGACAGAGACTGAGCATAAGAAATTAAAAAGGGAATGGGTAGGCCAGGTATTTGCATCATCATTTAATTCTAAATCAAGAGGGACTGCTATATTAATAAATAAGAATATACCATTTACGGTTACAAAGTCAATCCTTGACCCCTCAGGAAGATATGTAATGATACAGGGACATATGTATTCTGAACAGTGGACGATGTTGAATATTTATGCTCCAAATATTGATGACCACTTGTTTATGCAAAATATTTTTCTCCAAATTGCTCAATCATCAGGCACACTTCTGGTAGGTGGAGATTTTAACTTTGTTCTAGACAATATACTAGATAGATCCTCAACTAAACCAGTGCCCCTCTCTAAAGCAGCTAAATCTACTAATACATTTATGAAAGATTTGAATTTAGTGGATGTATGGAGGAAAGAACACCCACAAGAAAGAGATTATTCTTTTTATTCGCATCCCCATAATACACACACTCGTATAGATTATCTCTTGTTGCCCTCTCAACTTCTATACAGGGTGCTAGATGTTGAATATCTACCTCGATTACTGAGTGATCATTCTCCCCTTGTAATGTCACTTTCCATTCCAGAGAAAATAAAAGGAAATTACAGGTGGAGACTAAACCCTACTCTTCTTAAACAACCTGAATTTCATAAATTTATAAGGGAACAAATTGATATTTTTACTTCAACAAATAAACCCTCATGTTCCAATAGTTTTATATTATGGGACACTCTAAAAGCTTATCTTAGAGGTCAAATAATTTCCTATACTAAGGGGCTGTTAAAAAGAAAAAATTCTAAATTAAGTACTTTAGAAGTTGAAATCCTAGCACTTGAAAAATTGTACCACAAATCGCAAACAAAGGATATTTATAAAGAATTACTAAACAAAAAGATTGAATACAATAAATTGAACACCTACCAAGCAGAGAAAGCTATTATTTACTCTAATCAACGTTATTACGAACTCGGTGAGAAAGCTCAGAAAGTCTTGGCCTGGCAATTAAAACGAGAGGAACAGAAACGAACAATAAATGTTATTAGTACTGGTAACAAGGAAACATACAACCCGGTAGAAATTAATGATGTATTTAAGCAATATTACACAGAATTATATACCTCTCAATCATGTATAGATCAGTCAGAAATGGAAGCTTTCCTCTCCTCAGTCCATCTACCATATCTCTCAGAGGAAGACAGATCTAGTCTGGATCAACCTTTTTCTACTTCTGAACTGATTGAAGCTATTAATCTGTTGTCTAATAATAAATCACCAGGTGAAGATGGTTTTCCATCAGAATTCTATAAAGAGTTTCAAGATTTGCTTGTGCCATATTTAATGGATGTTCTTGATCAGGCTAGGGTGGAAAAAAGTTTCCCAGATTCTTTTTCAAATGCTACAATTTCAGTAATACTCAAAAAAGGTAAGGATCCAAAGAACTGTGCCTCCTACAGGCCAATTTCACTCCTCAATGTAGATTATAAATTAGTCACTAAAATGGTTGCTAAAAGATTAGAAACTCGACTTCCTCAATTGATTAATCCAGATCAAACCGGCTTTGTAATTGGGAGATTAGGCGCAAATAATCTGAGGAGATTTTTTAACATTATTCACATTGCTAAAGAAAAACATATACCAGGGATAGCCGTTTCTCTCGATGCTGAAAAGGCTTTCGACCGAGTTGAGTGGTCATACTTATTTGAAGTACTAAAAAAATTTGGATTTGGAACTGTATACATAGAGCTAATTCAATCACTTTATAAATCCCCTAAAGCTAAAATTATTACAAATGGAATTATTTCTTCTTCGATACCTTTGTATAGAGGATGTAGACAAGGTTGCCCCATCAGCCCAGCTCTCTTTGCCCTCGCGATCGAACCTCTAGCTGAGGCTATTAGATGTAATCCTAACATAAAAGGCTTTAAAACTGGCCCTGAAATACAAAAAATATCTCTGTTTGCCGATGACATTCTTTTGTTTCTTACTGACCCTGTAGACTCTCTATCTAATTTACAGAATGTGTTACAGTCATATAGTATTTTTTCTGGATATAAAGTTAACATCGATAAAAGTGAAATTTTGCCATTATCAGGTTTTGATTATACTTTACTAAATACATTTTCTTTTAAATGTTCACCTGCTGGCATTAAATACTTAGGTATACATGTAGATGGCAACCTAAAAAATCTCTACAAATTTAATTTGGCTAATCTTTTAGAAAAAACTGGCAGAGACTTAACAAATTGGATGGATTTACCACTCACATTATTTGGTAGAATTAATGCAGTTAAAATGAATGTTTTGCCCAAATTCTTATATGTATTTCATTCTCTTCCAATATCAATACCTAAGTCCTTCTTCACTTCTCTTAACGCATTAATAAGATCATTTATTTGGCATCGAAAAACCCCAAGGATTGGCCTTGACAAACTGGCTTTAGACTACAGCAAAGGGGGACTGAGACTCCCCAATTTTAAGATGTATTATTGGGCAGCCCAATGCAGGTTTCTGGCACAGATGTTCGCAGAAACCCCTTACCCGGCATGGCTTATTATGGAGACATTTGAGATGAAAGAGGACTGTCCCACTAATATACTATATACATGGGATGAAAAATTGATAAAAACTAGAACCAATAATCCTATGATTATCCATTCAGTTCAGACCTGGTACAAACTTCAGTTGATGTTGGGACAAGACACGTCTCTCTCTCCCAAAACACCTTTATGGGGGAACAGGTTGCTTTCAATGTGCTATAAAAACAAAAATTTTAAAATTTGGGCAGATAAGGGAATTACGCATTTAGAGCATTGTTTTGATGATGGTGTTTTAATGTCATTTGAACAATTAAAAAATAAATATAACATGAGCAATAAAGAATTTTTTAGTTATTTGCAACTGAGGGATTGTTTAAGGGTCAAATTAAAAAATTATCCAAAGATACCCAATTTAACTACTATGGAGGAACTTGTTTTCTCTGATAAACCGTTACATAAAACAATTTCAAGAACATATGATGCTTTGATGCTAAGACATTCTTTGACTGACTCTGATAAGTCCAAAACTAGATGGGAACGGGATTTGGGAATAACACTAGAAAATGACCTGTGGAGTCAGCTATGTAGAGATGGGGTTACCTCAACTTTGAACTCCAGATTTAGACTAATCCAGTTTAATTTCTTACACCAGCTTTATTATACTCCATCCAGATTACACAAATTTAAAAACAGTATTTCTCCCCTCTGCTTCAGATGTGGTATAGAAGAAGGTACATTTTTGCATTCTACATGGCTGTGCCCTAAAGTGAAAGTGTTGTGGGTACAAGTGTGCAATATCATATCACAGATTCATGGAATTGATTTTCCATTGGATCCAGAGATATGTTTATTGGGCAATTATACAAATTCTAATCTCCAGCATAATTATGCTATTAAACTTACTGAAATGTTGCTGACAATAGCTAAAAAATGCATTGCTTTGAAATGGAAAACAGACAGTGATGTACCGATTGGACTGTGGATCTCAGAAGTCTGCAACTGTATACCATTAGAGAAGATCACATACTCTTTGAGAGGAAAGGGTGAATTATTTAAAAAGATTTGGAGTCCATTTTTGAATTATATTAAAACAGTACCACATGATTTGATTTGACAAAATAGTTTTTTCCACTGGTTTATACTGTATCTCCTCCCTTTTTATTTATTTGTTTTTAATTTACTTATTTATTTATTTTATACACTATGTGTGTTTAACTTTAGTTTGTTTGTTGTTTAGTTTTGATGTTCTGTATTGTTAACTTTTGAAAAACAAATAAAAATATATACAATCAAAGAAATAAGGTCAGTAGGAAAAGAGCAAAGACTTTTGCAGCTGTTTGAATAGTTGACCAAATGAGCATCTATATAATTAAAGCAATTCAGTCATACACGTTTTTAAATTACCTCTGGAAGTGGTCTAAAGTGGACTATTTCTAAACAATACAGCCCACATTCACACCAGTATTTAGTGTCATCACCTTGCAATGAGATTGAGAAAAATGCATCGTAATAATATCTGTAAACAGGCCCATGGTCTGGTGCTCACCACAAAAAAAACTACCTGAAATTAGAAATGAAAACCTGAAGAGACTTTTACCTTTGACATTAGCTCTTTAATAGAGAATTACTTGGACTTAATCATCTTCATCCCTAATGTGACATAAGGCCCACACTAAGAACACAGGCATAAAATCTCATTTCTGTTGTTTCTGTGCATTACACAACAGTAATGATGGAGCACGCCAGGACTGGAGCTGTGCTATTGTTCCTCTTTTGATACTTTCGTGGGTTTTGTGTTATTAGCATGAGTGAAAGAAAGGCATCTTGGAAATCTGAGGCAGACAATCAGAGGAGGGAATATTGTGACAGCTCACAATCTCTCTGGATGTCTTCAAAGTGTGTTACAGAAACTTCAGAAGCTGTCCAACTTGTCAGAATAGTTCCTGTAATGTGTATTACTTCCTTGTGTAGTTAACCTCCTGCTTAGAAGTTTACGGAGTTTAGTTTGAAGCACTAATTTACAGAATTCATACACATTTTTACTACTAAAATTCCATGACTTTTCCAAAAGACTTTGAAGTAAATTTTCATGACCTAATGTTTCATGCAATGTCTACATATGTGTGGTAAAAGAAAAACAATGCATGTTTAAATTTATGACAGCATATCATAAAACACGCAGCAATCTATTTAGTTTCAATTTATAATTATATATAGGTAAAATTTAGATAATGCTTACACTGCACTACTAATGTGAGAGTATGTGATTGGCCAAGGACAGAATAAAAGTCAAGACAACTAACTCAAGGTTTCTGCTACTTTCATTCTTCCATGGTGGGGTGCCACACCAAAATTCATCCCGCCACGGCTACATTACAGCTTCTCATTCAAAACATTCAGTCGCTTTTATTTTAATAGCGGGTAATAATTGCACCAAAATGTAATAAAAGTAAGTGAATTATAACTGCGCAAACTTTTCTGTAATCGTAGTAGTGCTGTGCGTTATCTGTTTAACGCTTTAAGGTGACATACTGACTGACTGACTGACTGACCAACAGGTGCGTGATGCGTGAGGCTAGCAAACACGACCTAGCTTTCAGTTAAGATGAACACAGTTTCCATAATTATATTTTATAGATAAGTCTATGGCTCTGCATACAACAAACAAAGACTTTATCTTGCTGGAGTTTATAGCCATTTTACTTTACTTCAGGAAGCATTAATGCCGCTCTGTAGGTCTATTGGAGACATTCATAAATATTCCTAGCAAATCTAATAAATGTTGGAGACATATGCACTACATAAATGCGCTAAATTGCACTTCAGCAGCGTTTATTTGAGAGCGCACAAGAAAATCTGCACTTGAGCAGAGTATATTTGAGGGGGCGTGCAAAAAGTTGTGTGCTTGAACAGAGGAAATCGGCACGCAAGCAGAGAGATTCGCGTATTCATTTTACATGAATGCAATCTCGACTTGTAATACTGAGAACACGACATTTGCCATTGATCTAACGCCATAGGTAGATGGAAGATCTGCGTAAAAGGCCTGTCGCCACAGCTGGAAAAAAATCCTAGAGGAAACACTGTAACCTATATTCAAGAATACAGATATTTTTTTCATGACTTTTCCAGAACTTGTGGGTTTTTCTGTATTTCCAATACTTTTCCAGGCCTGGAAAATGCCATGTCAAAACTTCATAACTTTTCCAGGTTTTTCATGACTGTATGAGACATGTATTTACCTAGCACACCATTTACTGACACCTAGTATTTGTATGCACTTTTTGTTGATTTTATCACAAATGCAGAGGTTCATTTGAATACCTTTTGTACCAGAATGTGGTTTAATTCATTTAAATAACTTCTATGTCTAGTGAAGTCTTTTTAAACATTATGGTATGGCTTACTGGACTGCACTAGCAAGACAGAGTTTAAACTATACTGTTAATTACATTTACAGTATATTTTTACAGCCATTAAAGGAAAAAATTAATTTTTTTTATATTGCCATACACTACCTGACAAAAGTCTTGCCGCCTATCAAAGTTTTAGGAACAACAAATAATAACTTGACTTCTAGTTGACCATTTGGTATCAAAAGTGGCTAATATAAAAGGCAAAAGCCTCTAGATTATGCTTATGTTACTAAAATAAATTAAGATCATGTCATGATTATTAATTATTTAATTAGGACAGTAAGGTCTGACTTTGCTTAGACAAAAGTCTTGTCACTTAACAGAAATAATGTACAGTATAGAATATAAAGTCATGGTGCAGTGGAAAAAGAATGAATATTGCGTATGACTCCCATGAGCTCAGACGACTGCATCCATACACCTCTGCAATGACTCAAATAACTTAGTCAACTGGAATGACAAAGAAAGCGTTCTTGCAGGACTCCCAGAGTTCATCCAGATTCTTTAGATTCATCTTCAATGGCTCCATCTTATCCCAGACATGCTCAATAATGTTCATTCTGGTGAATGGGCTGGCCAATCTTTGAACTTTGATGTGGAGGCTGGAATATGAGAAGGAGCGCTATCCTGCTGAAGAATTTGCCCTCTCCTGTGGTTTGTAATGTAATGTCCAGCACAAATGTCTTGATACCTCAGGCTGTTGATGTTGCCATCCACTCTGCAGATCTCTCACATTATCCTCATACTGAATGTAACCGCAAATCATGATATTTCCTTCACCAAACTTGACTGATTTCTATGAGAATCTTGGGTCCATGCAGGTTCCAATAGTTCTTCTGTAGTATTTGTGATGATTGCGATGCAGTTCAACAGATGATTTATCGGAAATGTCTACCTTCTGCCACTTTTCCAAATGATCAACTAGAAGTCAAGGTATTATTTGTTGCTCTTACAACTGGAATCGATGACAAGACTTTTTTTTTTTTCGGGTAGTGTATGATCTGCCATGATTCATACACATTTTTTCTACTAAAATAAAAAAATCCATATATGCAAAGAAAACAAAATCTAATTAGTTTACAAATTATGCATAATAAAATAAAATGACGCAGGGAAAAAGAATTGAACACATGGAGAGGGAGGTGTAGAAAGGTAGTGAAAGCCCAGACAGCAGCGGAACTCTGAGTATTTCTTCAGCAACCTTCTGCCCTTTGTCAGTGTAAATGAATATTAGCTGCTTCAGTCCAACATCTACATTACCAGGATGATGATGAAACCAGAAAAGCCTTTTATATAAAGTATTAAACACATTTCAGTGGTTCTATACTTTCTCCATCCAATCGCTATTAAACATATTTTTTGCACTTCTTTTTTTATTTTTTTATTTTTATTTTTATGTTTGTATTGTTTGGGTTTTTACCAAAATCTGGTTTACTTTAGATCTTTAATATTATTCCGAGGAAAAAACATGGTGTTCAATACTTATTTTCCCTGCTGTATTTATTAAAAGATCATACATAAGACTGTGTCCTCAACGAAATCAGTAAAGGTAACAAATAGGCTGCGCAAAACATTGGGTGTAAACATAAATATTTCTTCCTTGCCTACTTATGATCCTATAAACCAATTTGCATCTTTATACCAGATGTAAACAGGATTAAATGATTGACTAGCCAGTCAGTTTCCAGTTAGTTCTTGCCGTTTTGTGCAAAAAATATAAGTGTATAAAAAACAAAAAGGTCATCTTGGCGTCTAAAGTTACCAAAGCAGATGTCATTGTAGGAGGACACAAGAAACGCAATAACCAGATCCCACCGGTTTTACACCGTTCTCCATCCATCTTTGAACATGACTGCTGTTCTTTGTCCAAGCTCCAGCCCCATAAACAGAGCAGTGCTACTTAATCTAATCACTATGATCTATTAGGAGAGGTGGCAGTGATACTCCGTGTGGAGTCGGGCCATAGCAAATGTGTAGTGGGACCTGCGGCAAGTGCAAGAACTTTCCAGAATGGAGACGAACGGAGCTAATACCTAGCATCCATCAGTAACGCATTTTGCAGCAGCAGAAGGTAAGGGCTACTAATGATTTAAACCAAATTAGCCAAGTAGCACAAGGCTGCATTAGTTGAAGAGAGCTTGCTTAGAATCTCCAAGAAAAATACTGCGCTTTCAATTATTCATCCACCTAAAAGAATGATGTAACCCATCAGATTTCTGATTAATAAAAGACTTTAAAAATACGAATGAAAAAAACAACTCTTTGCTCTGGAAGCAAAAGTATTAGTGCCTTTCTCGCTTTGCAGAAAGCTTATTCGAAGGTCCTAATTGACATGTTGTTTTGGCGTTTTAGACTGCGGGTATGGATTCAAAGGCTTTTTTCTGTGACATGAAGATCCATGTATTCTCAGATCAGCGCTGCTTATGGGATTGGTTGTGAAAGGCAAGAGTGAAGTGGGTGGAAAAAAATGTGTCAAACATCAATGTCAACTAAACGCTGCTGTTAATGTGAAGAGAGACTCGTGACTCGTCAAGCACATATCCACCACGGCTGCGCAAAACTTCCAAACGTCCAAATCAAAAAAGCAAATAGGAAAATAAAGCTGGTTTACGGTTCATTATTGTATGGGAGAACAAGCATTATGTGGTGCGATTGTGTGGGCGGGGATGTGTGTGTGCACTTCGTACAAGCAGAAATGCTCACAGAAACATACACACGGCACAGGTGACTCACCAATGTACAGCCTCCTGCTGTAGCGCTGCATAAGGAGCAGCACGAAAACATGGAGAGGAATCAGGTTGATGATGAAGACGTATCCTCCCCATGCAGACACCTGCAACACAAAACATCACACACATTTCAAAATATAGCAATGTTTGATCTCATCATACTGTATCAGGTTTACCATTCTAAGCATTTTAATGTAATTTAGAGGTTGGGATCATTGAGTTTGCTTCATTTGTTTAACCCTCCTGTTGCGTTCGGGTCAAATCTGAACTATTTACAACTTAAATCACTCATAAATATTGTGTTTTACATCTGATTCCCTCAAGGCTTTATGATATCCTCCACACTGTGCATTTGAACATATAAAAGTGATGATCATCTCTTTTATTGAATTTTGAGTGTTTTAATAAACCTTGTTACACATGTGGTGTTCCCGGTCAAAAGTGACCGCCATAGAAATTGAATGGGTATCTAGACTTTATGCATCCATCAGACAGAAAACATCCCCACACACACTACCCCAACTCACTCACTCATTTCAGACTGAACAATGTCTTTTGCAGGTAGACATCTCTTTTACATGCTTATGTGCTGATCCTCCAGCCTGATCTCACTAGGAAACATAACTATTTTTACGTTTTGTTTAGTGCCAAATTCACGCGAGTTCAGTCGTACAAAATTGTATGATTTTAAAAAGGAGGCGTGGCACCAAACTCCACCCTTAAACCCAATCGTCATTGGGGATAAGCAAATTGTACAAAACTGTATGGAAGAGAATACAAATTCCTATGGATTAGCTACTAAACCAATAAGTTATGAATTGCCATGAAAGGGTTGGATCCTCCAACCTGAACTTTTTATTCTTTTTGTTTATTTTTCTCTCTCTGTAAAGAAGCACAGAGAAGGAAGTTTCCTTCCTTCCTTCACTCCTTCCTTCACTCCCTTCCGCCAATCTCGGAGTCTAGCAGCAGCACTTTTAGTTTAGCAACAATTACTTTATTATATTAGACTGTTATTATCATCTCGCTTAAAAATGACCAAAGTATAGTGCTAGTTCTGTGTCCATGCTGACCGTATATACCCTTAGTCACTATTCCCCCATGTTAGTACACTTGAAGGACTGAAAATTCGATCACTCAGAACACAGGAAAGGATAGCATTTTATTTGTGCTTTGCTGGTTGAGAAATCATTCAGATGGATTAAAATTTCAATTTCTTTGGTCAGATCCTGTGATAGTTATTTTAGCGAGCTGTCTATTAGTAATGAAACAAAGTATTTTGATGTTAGTTGCATTTCATAGGAACACAACTAGCATTGCCAACTTTTCATGTCAGACACTGCATTTTGCAGATATTTACATTTTTACATCACAAATCGAATAGCAGCCTTCACTCAGGCTTCATTTAAAAGATTTTAAATGGAAGAAATTCCATTACTTTCAAAACCATCATGTTGTTCATGCTCCAGTGTGGGCTGAGTGAAATCTTCTTTGATCGGTTATTAATAATCTGTTTTATGAATGAATAAAGAAAACATTGCTACCAATGTCACTTGCAAAAAGACAGAAATACTGCATTTGTATGCCAAGCTCTTAAAAGCAGCAGGACAGGGTGGATGAGCATCGCTTTGTCACTTCAACGAACAGATCAGAGCACAGTAGTTATGATTGCATATGTAACAAACTGCTTCCAAAATTTTTAGAACCATTTGAATCTGAATTCAATACTTTAAGACTTAAAATGCCTCACCAAAATTCTAAAAAGCCCTTAAGCAGAGATGCCCATACTAGGGCCCGTGGGTCATCCTGCCCTAAAATAACTGAGTTCATCCTATCAGTTTTTTTTTTTTTTGACTGCACTGACTCCACAAATCTCATGTGTTTGGACCTGTGGTTCCTGGTATAATTAACTATAAATAAGCATTAATGCTAACTCAACATTGCATATCTATTGCAGATTCACACATTGTGACACGGAAACAATATATTGTGCATCCCTAAACGCTAGGTTAGTAAAGAAGAAGAAATATTCCATTGGAAACTAATTGAAATAAATTTAAAAAAGAATAAATTTATGCAAGCGGAATCCATTTTATTTCTGGCAGTTGCCAAGTAAACATTTAATATATGCAATTGCATACATTTATTTATACTAAATATTCATTCATTTTATGGCTGTAGTTCAAGGAAAATAAAGTGGCCAAAAGATACATTCTACCAGCAATTTGCCACCTTCTTGAATAACACTATACTAAAAGTAAAGAAACGTAATGTTTCGTGACCAAGTTGTATCATATCGCCCTGGTCCCTGCTGACTCTCACTTCTATTACACACCACATTTACGAGAAAACTCCATTAGCACACTCAGCCTTTGGAACCTCTGCACTTTTCTAGGTCACTTAGGATGTCCCGTTCAAGAGAGCCTCTCTTAACTTGCGCCCCCTCAGTTACGTGTCTTTACCGGACCGCAAGGTCTCGACGGAGCAGATGGCTCAGACTACACTGGTGTCATTTATGTTTATAAACACATTTGGAAAGCCAGAGACTATTGGGGGCTGGGCAGGGCTGTAGACCTCCATTATTAATGAGCGCTGCCTTCCTCCAGGGGAAGAGTCTCAAGTTTCAGAAATGGCTGATATTCATAACCGACTGGCGCTCTGCCCCCACCAGGGTGGCATGATGGATGGCGCTGGTTGCTTATTCATTTATTTTACATATCACATTAATGGGTTGAAAAAGAGCAAGGGCGACGTGCAAGCAGCCCCAGAACACCCAGCGCCACGGACGGGAATCATACGAATTTAATGTTTCCGGTTCAGATCGCAATTCCACTTTAACGATTACGGTTCCTTGACTTGGGATAATTTGACCATTCTATAGCAATTATGGCGTTTTACGTCTCATGAACATTACATTAAAAGAGAGTTCATGATTCAGCTGATTAGACCAAGTAATGACTTGCGGTTCAGTGAGTGAATCAAATAATAATTCCCAAGCGCACTAACTGAATCAGATAATGTGCTGGATGAGATTGATGAGTTTTGCGTGTGACTCATTTGAGTCGTTATGACTGATTTAGCTAAAAGAATCATCGTTTATCAGCTGGAATAACACTGGTCATGTTATACACTCACATTTGAAAGTTTGAGGTGAGTTTTATCATGTGGTCAGTTTGTTTTTACATTAAAAAGTTTGAGGTCAGTTTAATTATTTACCTTATACATCGTTTAGGTACATTAAACTGTTCAAAAGCAACAAATAAAGACATTTAAAAATGTTATAGATTTAGATTGCAAACACTCCAAAACAAAAATGATGTAAGTTATAAAATTATTATTATTCAAATCATTACACAGCACAACCATTTTCAACATCGATATTAAACAATGTTCACAGGCCCACAGCCAGGGGGGGTTGATTGGGCCTTTCGAACCCCCCGCCAACAGGTCCAGAATTTGTCCCATACATAAGCTCACTGGTCCTATTTTCACTGCTATGCCATCATAAATTGTGAAAATAACCCATGGAATAAAGCTTTAAGACCAAGCGGAATCCACTGTAGGCTGTCGCCTTGGTGTGACTTCTGCTAATTGGTTTTGGCCAATGAAAAAAATTATTATTTTTGATGAGTCTAACATCTAGCTGCTAGAAAACATAGAATCTGACGTAAGTTAAGTCATCTTTCAGCACTGACCTCTTTTATTATTGTAAGAGAAAACATTTTACAAGTAACTTTTATTGTAAATCTTGGACCTTATTCTTGAAACAAAAAAGACCAATAAAAAGGTGTGAAGCACCAAAAGTGGCTAATATTAAAATTTATTTGAATACTATTTTGGTTATTGTCGTTAGCCATGATGTTAACAACAAAATGTTATGATGACCATCCAACAAGGTAATCCAGAAATAAATAGTGTGTAAAATGTCACTAAATAACATTTAAATCTCATAATTAAATGAAAAATTAGGTGAAAAAAATATATATAAATAAATAAAAATAACTACGCCTTTTACCAGGCTGGCTACAGGCCTGGTTCATCTAATAATAAATGTTGACTTTCAAATCCTCCTCATTTTAGAAGAATTTCTGGTAAAAAAAATAAAAATAAAAATAAACTCTTTACACTTAAAATTACCTTTTTACCCTTTATTAACCAATAACCATAACCAATTGAGCCTTAAAAATATTGCCAATAATATTGGTATAAATGTCATTATACAAGTAATTTAGTATGATATTACAACATTGATGAAAATAAATTCCACTACCGTCAAATCTTATAAATTTAATAAACTCACCATGTAAAAGTAGGAGAGGCAGCAGCCGATGGCCCAGAAGACGGAGCCAGTTTTCACTGATTTCACCTGTGTGGAGAGGAGAGGACACACTTAAGCTAATTCTGCTAATCCCAAACACAGGCTCTGATAACATCACCACAAACAAAGTCAAGTCAAAAACCGCTATGAGATAAGAAAGAGACCAAGGAAATTCAATGTTTAAGACACGCTTGACAGCAAAGTCCTTGCCGTCTCAGATGACAGTGAGCTCTAGAGAGACGGGATGGGCTAAAAATCACAGCGCCAAAAAAGACAAAGTATGCTGCCACTGCATTCGTTCCAGCTGTCTCGCCATTCAGCTGAAAAAAAAATGTGATGAATGTCTGTCAAGGTTATTTCATCATTTCTACTGTGTGGGACAGTGTAAGAATTTCTGAAATGGATTTCAGCCATTTTAGAACGGGCAACATAAACATCAAAAAAAGGCATCTGTATGACTCATGTGCTGAATTCTGAAGTCATAATAACAGTTAACTTATGAACCTAGAACATTCAACTTCAACAAAACATTCATGAAGTCAAACACACCTGACTCAAAAGAACAGAATTATCCAGATTTATAAAATAATGATTTAGAGCAAATTAAGTGCTTAAATGACTCAAAAGAACAACAAAATTATTAGTTATCTGACTCCGAGCCAAATATTCTGATTCAATTACAAATAATTTTGGTTATAATTGCAATTGTGAATAGGTTTTACTTAAATGCATGAAATCATCCAGATTGATGAAAAGACTGAGATAGAATGAATAAGATTCTGTGAACCAAATCAAGCAATTATCAGAAAAGGTATTTAAAAAAAAAAAAAAAAAGATTCTTAGATTTATGCAAATCCAGGTTTCTGCTGAGTCGGGACATTTGTGGGAATGAATCATGTGATTCAAAGACCTGACCAAAAAGAACCAGATAACTATATCCTCCAGATTCATTCCAAAATTTAGACCAGGGGTGCCCAAACTTTTCTTACAAAGGGCCCAAAACCAAACTTGATTGAGGGTGGTGGGTTTACAAAAATAACACATTTTACTCCGTAGTGAAATATGTGTCCTGAGAGTGTTTTTAGCAACGTGCCATACACATATTTACATATCTATCTATCCATCCATCCATCCATCCATCTAAGTTTTAGGGTTTCATAACCCTTAAAAAAATCTGATTAATTTACTACATTTAATTGAAACATTTAATTTCAGTTTAGCTTTTTTGTAGCTCAGCAATTAAACAAACAAAAAGTTAAATTAGACATGACTATCTCTGTTAGAGGGATTTTCTGATTCTCTGATCTATTCTCATATTGGTGGGTGGGCCAAATCAAAGGTTACCATGGGGTCAACTTTGGCCTGCGGGCCCTAGTTTGGGCATCTCTGATTTAGACAGATGTTGTAATTACAATTACAATTGATTGCACAACCAATTGCAACCATTACAATTCATTGCACAGATCTGACGCAAATCAGATTCATGTCTCAAAAGAACCTAGGGCTGGGCCGATAAACAATATTATATTGAAACGTGATTAAATTTATATCATCAACAATGATGAGCTCTTGAGTTTTTTTTTTACTCTATATCAATCTAAAAGCCAATTAGACAGCAGAAATGTGCAACAATGGGAATCTAAAAATGTGTTGATATTAGAAATGTATTGAGATTTCGGCCACCAAAAACTTACTGGCCCAAAAATATGTTATGCTATTTAATGGACCCTCTCTCTAAATTTTGTGGCTTCAGTCATTATTTGGGTACTGCTTTAAATCTGTTAGTATTAACAACTATATAAAATATATCGTTTTCGTTCAATATGGAAAATAATTATCAAGACTGCATTTTTGCCATATCGCCCAGGTCTAAAAGAAGCCGACCAAATACATTGAACAAGAAAATTTTATTAGCATTTAAAACATTAAAAAAAAAACAGAAAACTGATACATTAATGAATGAATTAGCGCGTTTTGAGAACTGAATCATGTGATTCACTGAAATTAGACTAAATGAAGTTTACAGGAGGACTTGGAATACAGTCGTCCCTCGTTTTTTGTGGGAGTAACATTTTACAATACCCCGCAATAGGCGAAATCTGTGAAGTCAGCTTTATTTTTAATAACTATTATAGATGTTTTAAGGTTGTAAAACCCCTCACTACACACTTTATACACCTTTCTCAAAGGCATTAACATTTCCACACTTTTCTCTCGTTTAAACACTTATGGTACTTTCCACCGCCTTTCTGTAACAAACCGAAAATTCATTTATTCCGTAATGACGCCCTACAGCCGCATAACTTTTACCCTCCATTAGAATGTCCAGAAGTCCAATTTTTTGTATGATCTTTAGTACTTTCCTCTGCCGTTTGGGTGCTACCGCAGGTGCCTTTGACGGTGCAGAACGTTTTGTCGGCATTGTGAGGTTTATTGGGGAGAAAACTTCCAAACATCATACAGCACTTCAGAGTCACAATGCTAGCAATCAAAAATTATGTCAATTTGGCAAGCTGAACGCATTCCGTACTGCACAGGACACATGGCATGGAGACTGATTGACAATGGTCTACAGCCAATCAGGACACAGAACACAATGCGGTAATCAGGATGCAGAACACAATACGCTGTAGAAAAATGTCAAATTGCACAAAAAAAAAAAAAAAAAAAAAAATTGCAAAACTGCAAGGCCATGAAAAGTGAACCACGTTGAGGAACCAACTCATAATAAAAAAAAAAATGTATGCTCAGCATTCATTCCACATAACCAAACCAGATAATTATACTGAATAAAGTTGAAGAAACAACAACAACAACAACAAAAAAGACAAATATAAATCAGTGACATAAATACAACTCACCCATAAGTAGTAAGTAAACTGCAAGGCAAAAATGGCGATGCCCTCGTTGTCAAAAGAGCCAGCCACAGATCTGGAAATGTAGCCGGGTACAATGGCGATGAAACATGCCGCCAATAGCCCAGCGCCCTGGTTCCACAGCTCCCGCGTCAACAGGAAAGTAGAAATGGCAGTCAAGCCACTGAAGACAGGAGCCAGGAACACACAAACGTCACGTATATGCACAGTCACATGAAGCAGATTCAGTACATAGTGGATCAGGCCCGCCGTCACCATCAGACCAGGATACACCTGCAAAAGAGCAGATATGAGAAATGCCATTAACACCAATCGATTGCACAATTGATCAAGCAGACTTTTGCCTTGAGCAATTCAAGAAAGGGAAGAAAATGTGTGAGAAAGTCTGTAAACATTCCTAAATATTTGATTCACTTTAACACTTAGAAATAATGAGAAGTTTAGACTAAACACACCCCTAGGAGCCTGGTAATCCATATTTTAAGGGGTCATCAACTGAATTTTGTTCAGTAAATTTTGTTCTGATGTCCATTTATAAAGATGTTAACATTTTTTGGAACACCAATTTTGATTTCTGTCCTCATTAGAATACACTGTATGAATATGTGCAGGAGAGTATCAACTCAAAAGGGAATACCCAGCAGTGTGGCTGGCTGAGATTAGTGCCCACTGATGTAAACTTTGACCCACTTCGACAAATGGACGCTGCTATGATTTAATGTTGGGATCAAAAGGAAGGCAATGGAAATTTCCACAACTTGACACTGCACAATCACAAACTGACAATCTTTATTTGGTTTCTGTGCAAACCTGCTCTTGCCTCTATTGTTATTTACCTGCTACATGTGTGATTCACTAGAACTTAATAAAATGGCACATCCCCAAAACCTGTCATTCTGACAGACTGGCATCAAACAAGCTGCTTTTAAACTAACAAAAAGGTTCCAAAACCTACAAGAAACTTGAAATAAAATTTACCCATTAATAAAAGAAAATTCTGTCATCATTTAGTAACATATTTTGCTGTAAACTAAGAGTGAAACACAAAAATTAAGATTTTTCTTTGCTAAAACAGGACAAAACTGCGGCAACTAAAAGTTATACCAACTGTGTGCTAGTTTGTACAGAGAGACTAATAACCACGCACATTGGAGTAAGTATGACTGAGGCTATTAACTAAGGCAAGCTCGTGCAAATTCATTAGTTCCAATGGTGGGACGCGCACGCGACGCAACGCGCTGACACTTTTCAGGTGCACTAGTTATGATGAGGTTTTTTTTGACCGCGGGAACTGCAAACAGCTAAAGTTTGAGAAAGAAGCAATGAAAAGTACACAGGTTTGCAACCCCACTTAAAGTTACAATATTGGTGCAGATAAGAGTGATCATACGGTGATATGATCCGTCAGCCGAGATCAATCCAGTGTTTTCGGAGAGAGAGAGCTGAAAGACTCAGTGTAACAATCTCACGGAAATTCGTAACTTTTTGATTTAGTGGCTAATTCGTACGATCTAATTCGTACAATATAGTACAATTTGCTCATCCTCCAATGACGGTTGGGTTTAGGGGTGGGGTTAGGTTAGGTGCCACGCCTCCTTTTTAAAAATCATACAATTTCGTACGACTGAACTCGTACAAATTCATGCGAATTAGCCACTAAACTGACAAAACATAAAATACTTACATTTTCTCATTCATTTTAGGTGGGTGCTCCTAAATTTTTTATGGTGCTCCTAAAATTTTGGTAAGTTGGTAACTGAGCAGCAATAAATAACACTGTAAAATATAAGGAGTTTTGATGTGATTTTTCTAAACTAGTGGTGTTTAGAAATTAATGAATGCATAATCATGAGAACCATGATTAATTCTCAGACTATAATCGTACAACCAAAATCTATTATCGTTGCATCCCTACTTGTGATTGCAAGTGATTTAAAAAAAACGCACCATTCGAGAGCTTAACTACAATTAATTTTATTGAATTATTTTAATTTTTATCATTTAGTTGCTGCACTTGAATACTGTAAGACCCGGAAAATGCTAAAACACTCAAAACACAGGCAAATACAGAAACGCACTGCGAATAGCACAGATCACAAGGACAATGTGTCAGGGGACCCCAAAAAGTTTATAAACTTTTTTTGATTTTATAGAGATGCAACTTTTTTGATTTTAGAGATGCACTCCCACTGCAGAATCATCCCATTCGATCGAACATTATAAATTCTTTCCAAATAGAAATATTAAAGAAACTGGAAAAATTGTATTTGTGTCGCAAAAAAAAGATAAAGAAATTAAAATAAAAAAATAAAATAATTAAAAACAGTTATTGTTTCTCTCAGAGAAAGAGTTTATCCACTGAGGTTCTTCGGATGCAGTGTTGCCAGATATAGCCCAAAAACTGTCCAAAACTCGCCAGAACGCACAATTTTCATATATATTTTTTAAATGCCTAAAATATTTTATTAATATTTTATATTTTTTAAATTCATTTAAATCTAAATTAGCCTAGTTACTTTAACTGTTACCATACAAAAACCAACACCAGCAGTCACAGAACCACAACATAACAGGATCATAACGAAACACTGCACTTGTGTAGATTGCGCTACCTATTAGAGTATGTTTTACTTTCGAAATGGGGTATAACTTCATCCCATTTGGTGTTTTAAATTCTTTTGAACAGAATTAGGTGCTGCTTGTCAATCAGAGAACATTTCTATGATTGTTCTTGATGTTAACTGCGGGAAAAAAAAACGATAAAAAAAATGTCATGATAAATGGCTGAGTTTAACTGCAGGCGCTGCATGATGCGCGTGCGCACAGAAGAGACTGATGTCCGGGGAGTCAGAGTCTTCACCACCTCTTTTGTCAACCCGCCTATCCTATTTTACACGAAGAATCAAATTCAAAACCACCCAATCTGGCAACACTGTTCGGACAGCAGGTTAACTACATTTATAAACTGCCAAGCCTCTACACAACTGCTTAACGATTCTGATTTTGACTAATGTATTAATGTTCACCTTTTGTGAAGCTGCTTGTGAAAAGCACTATACAAGTAAACGTGAACTGAGTTGAATGCATTTCTGTCCAGTAAATGGCTAACTTTACACATATGTGGTTTTGTTTACAATTTCCGGTTCACTTGCAAAAAGGGCAATGTCAAAGCAAAACACACTAAACTTAAACAACAACATCATGTTTGGGCATGAGGACCAAGGCAAGCAAACTTCTGAATTTTCCTGGATTGAACGCAAAATAAAGGATGACCTTTTTTTACTTTCCAATCTGGATTTAGAAGTCAAACAGAGGCGAGAAAAGATATACACCTCGTTCTTTACCTCCACATTCCTAGCCTTTCATCTCTCTCCATCTCTCCTGCTATGAACAGCAATCTGCAGGCTGTGCTGGGAACAGACTGGCCTGCACTGAAGGCCGTATAACGACGGCTTGAACTGTACACAACAACAGATGCTGTTCTCTGCCTTCTGCAGCCCCCCCACAGCTCCAACACCAGAGCTGTCAGATGCCAAACGCTCGCCAAACTTTCTCCAGCCAGCCAACGAGCTCATTAGGTTCAGCAGCAGTGCTCTTCCCGGTGACAGAGAGCGTTAAAGGGGGTGGCCTTATTTAGGGACCAAAGATGCTGTTTTCAAGTACAAATCATCCGGAGGCTGTCTGTCCACAGGCGCTTGCACACAAACAGACTTTGGCATGAATTTAAACTACATTTCTACCATTTACAGGTCATAAGCTAACTAGGACTTTTGTGAAAGCACCAACAAAACAGAACTAGCAATTTGAAAAGAGCATAACTGGAAAAGTATTCTGTATTGATGCGGTGTATGAACAAACACTGTAACTGTTCTAGCTTTATGATGTAAAAGTTCTACTGTCAAATAAGGGAGTCAGTCAGAAAATTGGAAAGGAGTGGACAATTTTTAAATGCTGTTGGTGATGCAGAGTCATAATTGACTGTATAAAACAATTCATGCTCTCAGTCAGTTTGTGTGGCAATATTTTTCGATAATTGTAAGGCATACTAGCCTTTTTTTTTTGGTTTAGTAAAATGAATGGCAGAAGTCACTTATTTTATGCTTAATACCTGTCGGTGCACATGTCTCAAACTTAAAATGTGACTTAAAAGACAGACAGATGGATAGACGGGACAATTGGGTGTATGGATGGACAGATGGATGGACTGATGGGTGAACGGACAGACAATTGGATGGATGGATAGATGGACTGACAGACAATTGAATCGATGGATAGATGGACTGACTGGATAGATTGATAGATAGACGGCTAGACGGACAATTGGACGGATGGATGGATACACAAACAATTAGATGGATACACAGACAATTAGATGGATGGATGCATAGACGGACGATTGGATGGATGGATGGATGGATAGACAGACAATTGGATGAAAGGACGGACAATTGGATGGATATAGATGGTCAATTGGATGGTTGGATAGATGGACAATTGTATGGATGGACAGATGGCTAGACGGACAATAGGACGGACGGATGGCTAGACGGACAATAGGATGGACGGACGGATGGCTAGACGGACAATAGGACGGACGGATGGCTAGACGGACAATTGGATGGACAGACGGAAAGATAGATGGATAGATATACAGATAGAAATGTATGTATAGGTAGATGGACGGATAGATAAATGCTGTAATATGAAATAAATGCTGTTTTACTGAAATATAATTGGTTAGTAAATATTTACCTTTACTAAATTATTATTTGATTTAAAAAGTATAGTTTTACAATAATAACCATGATAAAAATTATGTAACATGAACTAATAGTAATGAGCCCTTTTCTATAACCATTACTAGAGAAATAGAATGAATAAAAAAAAGGAAATGAAAATTAAATAAAAGCCCAGGAGAAACAAACAAAAAAGGACCTACCGTTCCTCCCACTATTCTGCCCAGTGGGTACCAGGCCCTCTCATCAAACCAGTTGAGGAACTCATAAAAACCATTAGTGGTGAGATGATGAGTTGATCTGTAGTTGAACCTGTAGACCAAAATAAAAAAAAGACAAATCACTTTTTATCCAAAAGCAGAAAACCTTGCATTTTATAAGCATGGTGATAATGTATGATGTTCTACATGGTGAGATGAGGTTCAATTAAATTCAATTCAATTCAATTAACCTTTATTTGTATAGCGCTTTTACAATGTAGATTGTGTCAAAGCAGCTTCACATGAAAGATCATAGTAAACTGAATCATATTCAGTTCAGTTTTCAGAGTTTAAGTTCAGTTCAGTTCAGTGTGGTTTAATAGTCAAATAGAGTTCAAACACAGAGGAGCAAAGAGGTGTGTTCTGTTAGTGTTCAGAGCTCTGTGTTAAGACACTGCATTAATTACAAATACTCAATTGACAATCACCATCAGTGCCAAACCCCAAAAACAACAACAGGAGAATGGAAATTGTAAACAACTAACTAAAAAAATGAAGCACTTAATCAAATGGAAAAGCTTGTTCTGATTAACTTTCAATGGTTTAATCTTGAAGGACACATTTCGAAGGACACGAATTGTTGTTTCAGTGCACACAGACTGGAAGACAGCTGTTCAATCAGTCATGCATTCATGAACAAGGATTTTGCTGGTTTGTCCTTTAGGCCAGTTTTTCTGGCACAAGATGAATTAATAAATAAATAAATAGCAAACGATCCAGGAGTTTTATTTAAGACACCTGCTCATGAAGAAAAAAAAAATGGAGATGGGGAGAAAACACACACGCATACAAAATATGTACTGCTATTATGTTGTGTGTACGTTTTTTTCTAAAGCTATTTTAGCAAAAATGAAAACATTCTAACATAACTGAGGTATTTAATTCATTTGTTTTATAGAGAATTCAAACACAAGCAAAAATGCTTAAATTAATGCATTTCCTGATAGTCTTTATGAATTAGAAGCATTAATTTGATGCACACCAGATTAAGAAAAGCTCAAACAAAAGCACTACAAACACGGGTGTAATTAAACTGTGTAATCCGCTCTAATGCCTTTATCAGTCCAAGTTCAGCAAACTGTGTCCTGCTATCTCTCCAAACTCCAGAGTAGTCATTTCGAACCTTTCCATCACTAACAATAGAAAACGACTAGCTTTTCGAGGCAGAGCCCTGTGTGACTGCTTCATATGCAAAGAAAATTAAAAGCCTAAGCAAAGCCTGCTTCACAAAAATGCATGAGTTCGTTAAATTTATGCAGGTGATATTTTAACAACTCCAGCAAACAATGAAAGACACGAGCCCAGGCTGGTGAGCAAATACAATTCCTATTGGCAGCATAATAAAATTAACAGCCATAGCCTTTGAGTGAGCCAGCAGAAACATTAAGGACACTTAATATAAAAAAAATTGCTGAATATACACATTTGCAAATATTTGAAATCTATGAATCAACATTTTTGAACAAATCCATTGATTCACTCCCTCATAAATATGTTACTTTCATTATTGGATGAATTAGTTGCTCAATCATTATTTCAAGAATATTTGTTCCGTAACACTAACTGATGAAAACATCACTCATTTCATTAATGTATCAATCAACTTTGAACAAACCTCTTGAATGTATTATTCAAACAATCACTTAAAGGCTTCACCGCGTACATTATCGAATTAACTAACATTGTTGAACAAATCTCTTAAAAGAATGATTCAGTGACTCAATCATATACTTTATTATTGGATTAATCAGTGTTGTCTAAAAAAATATTTTGAAATTACGATGAAGACTTCACTTTAGGGCTGCACAATATATTGTTTCAGCATTAATATCGCAATGTGCGAAACTGCAAGTCACATTGCAGGATGTCAAGCACTTCCATGTGAATTCAAACCACTTTAACCAAAGATTGGTTAAACACTGGTGTGATAAGAACGTTAAGAGCGTTATCAATTGCTAAAATTAAAATCTGACAGCGCTCGCTGAGGCACAGAAAGAAGTGCGCAGCGCTTGTCAAATAAATAAATAAATAAAATTTACAATTTATTCGTGCTTTCAAACAAATAACATATTTTTTTTGTTTCAGACATTCAAATACACAACTACAAGCAAAACATCATTTAAGGTTTGTAAAATACATGTGGATGTCTATGGAGACAGCAATAATAATTATTTTCAATATAACTGATGTGCTTTGTTTAGGCAAGATACACACCATTTAGGTTAGAATATTTTCTCTATTCCTCTCACAGAAAAACAGTTGCTTACCTTCATGCATTTCGGCAGAAATATATGAATAAACATGAGATTCAGCAGCTTGAATCTCTCCTGCGGTTGTTGTTGGAAGGAATACAGCTACGATCAGAAGTTAATGTGAAGTATTAATATTATTTATTAAATTACGCATTCATTGTATTTTATTAGAGTCTACCCCTACCTCAACTCTAAACCCAACCCTAATGGTAATGCAAAAATATTATTTTTATATTACTAATATATATTATTATATTATTTTTAAAAATACTATACTATATTGAGGTGAGTATCATCAGCTGTATCCCATCTAGACTTCACGCTGCAGGAGAGGGTGAAGTCTAGATGGGTTACAGCTGAGGACACTCACGTCAACATAGCATAATTTAATAAATACCATTTTATTATATTATGCTATATTGACATGAGTATCTTCAGTTGTATCCCATTTAGCAAACAAAATACAATTAATGTGTAATTTAAAAAGCTGTATGCGTTCTAGCAACAACAGCAGTGCCCATTACTCATCACACAACAGATAAGATGGTTATTATTAAACCGCTTAAAACGACAAAATATATGTTCATTCACATATTTGAGAATCGGAGTATAGAAGATTTCACAATACAATTACATTTGTCAATATATCCAGAAAATGGCAAAAAGAAACAAAATATGACAAATACATAATTTATTAGGCTTTGTTTATTTCATTTTCATTCAATTTTTACCGGTTTTATTTTGTATTTAAACAATTTTGTACATTTTATGCAGATTCACTCCCCTTTAAAAATCATCTCAATCATGAATTCTTTCCAAATGGAGTCATCTTTTGAAATTGTATTCATAATATATAATAGCAAAAAAACTAAATTTTTCCAAAATCGTCCAGCCTTACTTCACGTCTCATTATTGGATGAATCAACAGTTCTGAACAAATCTATTAAATGGATTTTTTTTAAACACTCAAAGACTTCACCTCATTCATTGCTAGGGCTGGGCAATTAATCGAAAAGTAATCAAAATCGGCATTCAGAACCTATAATTGATCAAATTTTTCCACGTCTTTTTTAAATTATTTCTTTCCCTACTGCGTGTGAAGTCACATGACCCCACTCTGTTAACGTTAATTTATACTTATTATATTAGTATTTATACTTATTATATTATTCTGATATTATACTTCTGCCAAGCGCATGCTTACAGTCCGGCACAGCCTTCACATACCCGCGCACCTCTCAAATAAATGTAACTACACATCACAACGTTGCATAGCGTATGCTTTGTGATTGGTCGGTTTGGTAGCGGTGACAAGGGTGGGCTGCACGGAAAGCTGTTTTTTAGGCAATGTGTGTTTTAATTTCAGTTGTTAAGCGTTGATGTTCAATAAATAATCATAGATAGTAGATAGTGTAAGTTTACTTCAATTATTTTAAAATCTATAATGCACCCTACATTAAAAAATCTCTCACTTGTAATATAGGAGCATATTTTCTGTACAAAATTGCCAGTGAACAATGAAACAACAAATAAAATAATTTCTTATTAATTGTAAGAGAGTTAAAATGTTCAATTAATCGAGATTTTAATTTTAGGCCAAATCGCCCAGCCCTAATTATTGCTTAGCAAATTATCATTTTTATATCAAAAGAATGATTCAAATACATTTAACACACTTCTAGCCATATACTGCCACGGTGATTCAGGCCATTTTCACTGCTGCTACAGAAATAAGAATTTATATCTGCACTATAAAACTTCCATCACAGAATTTCTGAAATAATGAATTGAGCGCATAATTAAATAGGTCAACAGCAGCATGAACAGCAATCTGCACATCAGCCATGCTCTCACCTTGTCAAAAGATTTAATAAACAATCATGCTCATTTAAGAACAAGATCCCAAGGGATTCGGAACGTAGAGTGTGACCTTTTACTAATCAATCACGCAGTGGCAAAAATGACTTGCAATTGGTCCTATGTCACAACTATTAAAAAAGACATTGCTAACCCTCCCTATCATTCATATAATATATAGCATCAGCCCTGGCTAGGGTCCATCAAATATTGCTCTCTTATTGAAAGTTTACAGCTCCAGTGGATTCCTGATTGCTTCTATTGTTAATACGAGCAAATTACGTTCGCCGGAATAGCAAAAGCATTACTTCTGGATTTATTTAATCAGATTGTGCATGGATGGCAAGTGTCAGCACATGGCCAGCCATCAGATTAATGTCCTCACTATTTTGTAATACTGCCATCTCGCTGGCAAGAAGCTCAGCCTTTGCAGGAGAATCTGGCAACCTGGCGCTCGAGTAGGAGGAACGACAGAACTGTGAATCATGCGTATTTAAAGACCCCTTCAAAAGCACACAAACCGTCCATCACTGACCCTGACTGCAAACTGACATTGCGTGCATCCCCAACCTCGCTGACCTTCCTTCCCTCTCTAGAGAGGATAAAGATTCAGAAACCTTTACTGGCATGGTCAAACTCTCCATCACGATCTGATATCTGACCCGGTCCTTGGCATTCATTGAAGACTGCAATGTTCTTTCTGCAGGGGAACAACATAAATGCGGCAGGCAAAACTATGATACTCTTGTCAGCTGATTTCATTGCTGATTTGAGATGCATTATTGAAATGCACTGTTCTGGAGATTTCTTTTCCCACATTCAAGCAAATAGACTTTGTTCCTGAATGCCTATTATCGACATGAATCGCTGCCCAGGGAAGCAGTTATGAAGATGCCCGTCGAGTGAACTGACTAGCATTAAAGAGACTTGTTATACACTGCTAGGAGTTGAATGGATTCCTTTAATGGCTGTTTTTGAACTATGGGCGCTTTTGGCCCTTTTAGAAAGTAAACTTTTAAAACTATAGCTAGATATAATTCAGTTTTCTGATAAACGTGCCTGTGAGTGAACCACTGTACTGCAGAAGTACTCACTAAATTATGTACATGCATTTAATAACTTTCTTCGAGGGAAATGGCCGTGACAGAAATGACAATTTAAACATTTGTGAAATAAAATGGCCAGTTTTTGGTTGCAAATATCCTAAAGACACTTGGAAAAGCACAAGATGCTCTCCTAGAGTGACATTTAACTCAAGTTACATACATTACCTTTAAAAACTTTGTGGCTGGCAAGAGTTCTGCTAACATTTCAGTGTAGGCAACTCGTATCTACTATTAATCTATTATAACACTGAACACTATTACTCCAATAAGCTTCAAACTTGTTGCTTGCTTACCAGGGCTCAACAATAAGGACTGCCCGATGGCCTGAGGCCAGCATTAGAGACGCTCGGAACAGCAGACCAAAGTTATAATAGTTTGGGATTTTATTAGTTTTAGTTTATATTTCATTTTGACTTTTTGTTTTCAAATTCAGTTCATTTCAAATAGTTTTAGAGGTAGTTTTACTAGTTTTTATATTTTAAAACTGCCTAAGTTTTTGTTTGTTTGAGTTTAGTTTTAATTAGTTTCAGTATTGGTTTTAGTTTCTAAATAAGGATATTTGTTAGATGCAAGATTCAAAATCATCAGAATAAATTGAAACATGCATTCAAAGGACACATGACCACTATCATCTACCACAACCATCTACCCATCCTCAAATTCAAATACAACAGCCCACAAGATAGCAGCTCAAAGTAAAATATGTCTGCTGCTTCTGAGGTTAGATACAGAGTAGTGATGGGAAGTTCGGATCTTTAACGCAAACCGGATCTTTTGGGACAATCTTCCAATGTTAGGACTCAACATACCAAAAATATGCAGTCGGCAATAACAATTTTAGTCAATTAAAACACTGTAATCTGAAAAGTTTATTACAATTATGTTTTGCAACCCAACTAAAGCATGATTCAATTATTTACATTCCATTATGACTTTCTGTTATGAAATAAACTTACGTTTCACCAGATCCTCTCATTTAAGTCTTTACAAGCACAGCAGTTGTTCAAGTTTGCTTCAGTCATAGCAGGCTGTCATGTAATGTTTGTGTTCGGTTCATCTGCTGAATCAGTATTAGTTCACCGCTTCTCAAATGTCATCTCATTGTACTGTTCTTATAACTGAATAACTCGAAAAACTGGTTTATTTCAAGTCAGAGGGGGTGATCAGGCATGTTAAAAATTAAGTTGTTTGTGGATAAGTGCTTGAGATGGAGATGTGAATTGTTTCAAATGATTCAATTAGATTTGGTGAATTAGTTCAACCGGTTCACTTAGAGGATCCGGTTAAAAAGAACGATTCGTTTTCGATCAGGATCACCAATACAACGTAAAACCTATTGTCATTCACAAATGTGTTCAATTAATACTTTTAAGTCTCTGCTTGGGCCGTATTTAATACTGTCACCATGCTGCTGTCATTTCCACTCGTTGTTTTTGTTGCAGGAGCAACAGCGAGGATGACTGGAGGAGAAGCGACTTGATCTGGCCAATAACATCAGGATTACAGACTAAACGCTGCCAGGTGTTTGGCCCGTACAGCACCTCAAAGAAGATTAACTTCTAAAAAGGCAAATATGTATTCAATAAATTTACAAAGACAAAAACGAACGATGCTTTTGCTATAATTTTAGTTAGTTTTGTATGTACACAATACAGTTTCAGTTAGTTCTAGTTTTTATAAAAGCGTTTTTATTTTTATTTCAGTTGACGAAAATTTTAATTTTAGTTTTCATTTTTTTTACCCTTGTTGCTTACCAGGGCTCAACAATAAGGACTGTCCGATTGCCTGGGGCCAGTGTGAGAGACGCTTGGGATAGTAGACAGGATTGTTACTGGCCCAATGGGGACAGTGCTGAGCTTCCTTGTCACTAAAGTTTCATTTGTCTATGACCATTTGTTAATTGCGTGACAATACAGTCTTAGAATTCTCTGTGAAGTCTTAATCACCATATTGCTTTTCGGTTCCTCTTTTCTGATTAGATGTTGTGAACAAGTTAAATAGCTATTAACTATTTGGTGTGACCAATGAAAATTTTGGCAGGGCAAGTAAAAATCTGCTTAACGTAGAATGTTTTTGAAAAGGGATCTTAAGCTCACCAATGCCACATTTGTCTGATGCATTTGAATACATTTTAAAACGACATTTACTTCTGACAGCAAATCTGAACTTTCAGTATCATAAAAAAATGACATTTAAAATGAATAAAAAAAGCAACTCCTGAACATAAATTTTTTTTTAATAATTTTCCCATGACTGCACACCCTTTTTCAACAATCATCCCCAGGAAATAAGATCACAGGGAAGTCACCCGAAAATGACCCAGAGTGAAACTGAGCCATGAGATTTTTAAGGTGGGGTCACCCTCAGCAGACAATATGCAAGACTATCAGATTTTGTGACTGTATTATCAGCTGAATACATAGCGATGTCTTTATGCGAGCGATGAACTGGAATTCTTTCCTCTGCAGTTTAACCTCCATGACATGTGTTCCGCTCGACGTTCCCACCAAATCTGAACTTCGCTCTTCATAAAACTCAATTTCACACTGCGTGGACATACATGCACAGCTTTGAAAAGGTCCCATTCATTTGTGTTCTGCAACCTAACATTTATTAACAGCCACTGCACAGGGTATGGGGGGGGGGGGGATTGCTGCTGAAGGCGTGGCTGAAAATGCTTGACATAAACGTTACTTAAACCATGACTTTTTGTACAGACAAAGAGTCTAAAGTCCAGAGTTGTAAGCAGCAAGGTACTTCAAAAAAGCAAGATGGCTTTAAGTAGGTAGAGGTACAAGGATTGGTTCAGAGTTCATTATACTGCAATGAAGGCATGATTGTGTGAATTTCTTGTTGCTTGGCAAAAACAGAAGATGGAATATAGCATGTAGAGTTGAGAAATGACGCAAGAAATGTAATAATTCCCGGTTTATCCTGAAAGAGCTCAACCTTGATGCATAAAGAAGCCTTCAACACAGATGCTGAAACTTTAGAAGGTGTACAAGGCATTTTTATACACTGAAGTATTAAAAGACTGCAACAAATCATGTGTTTTTATGGTGAACTGAAATTCAATCTATTATTCATTCAATCATTTATTCATTCTCCTTCGGCATAGTCCCTTTTTGATCAAGGGTCGCCAAAGCGGAATGAACCGCCAACTATTCATGCATATGTTTTACATAGCAGATGCCCTTCCAGCCACAACCCAGTATTGGGAAACACAAGGGATGCACAGATTTGCTTTCTTTGGCTGATATCGATAACACTTAAGAATTGGAGGCAGATAAGCGATATACTATAGCCGATAAATATAAATATTTCAAAATGTCATATTTTTACAGAGTGAACAACTAATTTATTTTCAAAACATGAATAGCCTACTCAAAGCAAAAAAGCAATAATTTAAACATTGCAAGGTGATTATATAGACCTATATTCACGATTTCACATAAATCGGCAGGTTGAAAATAAATGTTCCTTTTCTTCGCATATCTAATTTACATTCAACTTGACTGTTGCATAAAAATAATAGAATAAATAACAAAATGGGATTTAATTAACAAGTTAAATAAATAGATTTTATATAAAATGTAAGAACTAAAACCAGCTCAAATGTTCTTGAATAAAACGTGTTACAGTAATAAACATATGTAGAAATATGTACTGTCCGAAAAAACGTTTTGAGAGTTGTTTTCAAAGTTCAGAGCCACCGTACAAGCAAAAAGCTAAATACAGATAGTATTACTTTACAAAATGCGGCATAAATTCATCCCATTTGGAGTTTGATTCTTTTGAACATGTAGGTGCTGCTTGTCAATCAGACAACACTATGTTCGTTCTTGCTGTCAATTGCGGGATTGATGATCGACGAAAGGTTTATGATAAATCACTGCGAGTTTGAAACTTTAACTCCAGGTGCTGTGTAGCGCGAGTGCATGCAAAGCGGAGTCAGATGTCAAATTTTGATACAACACCTGAGCATTGAGCACAGATGACTTTGACAAACACGGTGCATAACAAAAAGACAGAATGTGGCGGAGAGTTGTGAACCCCTATGCTGGATTTGTCAGACTACTGTGTGTGTGTGTGTGTGTGTGTGTGTGTGTGTGTGTGTGTGTGTGTGTGTGTGTGTGTGTGTGCGCAGTGATAGTCCTCACGTGCGCTTGTTATAATCATTATAAATATTCCGACCAACCTGAATACAATCATAAGGTGATTTAAACCAAAATACACAATGACACTATCAAACATAAATATAATAAGGACTATTGTTACTTACAGAGTTATTAATGCACAGCAATACCACACAAAGAAAGGACTTTGAAGGAATAAACTGTGAGGTAAGCTCCATTAGAAAGCACTGGACAAGTCTGAACAGGTTCGACCAACGCATGCTTGAGTTCCGTACAATTACGTAATCTATCGGCTTAAAGAAATTGGTCTAATTTTGACATCGGAGTGATAACGATAAACATTAAAAATAGGATTTATTGGTAGATAACGATATGGTCGCCGATATATTGTGCATCCTTAGGAAACACCCTTACACTGTAACATTCACACACATACACGATGGCCAATTTAGTTTAGTCAATTCACCTATACCGCATGTCTTTGGACTGTGGGGAAACCAGAGTACCCGAAACTGATGCCAACACAGGGAAACTGTACAAACTTTACACAGAAATTACCCAGCCAGGACTCGACCCAATGACCAAGTTGCTGTGAGGTGACAGTGCTAAACACCGAGCCACCGTGCTGCCCCCATCTATTATTGAAAATTGACTTCTAGCAAAATTGGTGCAAAATGCCTTTTTTTCATAAAAGTGGCCATTAAACCCTGGGATAAGTCACTGTGCAATAAGGAAAAGAAAAATCAAGAACAGAAAGAGTCTACTCAATTCCAAATGTCTCACCATGACTGGGGTTATCATAACAGTGAGGGGCTAGTCCGAACTCAAGTATTGGTTTCTGTTAAATCCCTTTCCTCCTCTTAAATTACACCTCACACATTTCACAAACCAAAAGATATTTCAGACTCAATGAGGTCGTAGAAAAATGACTGTAATAAATTTACACCTCATCGTCAGGCTAGGTAGCTTGTCATATTAAATTTGATGGCTGACATTATGCCTGCATCACCTTCATCAATTTAATCATGATGCAGGCAAGGAAAGTACGAAGAGTTTCAATTTTGGAGAGAACCGGCATCTGCTGCTGCTGATGAAAAAGAAAAGCACTGCAAACACAAACTTTGAGGAAAACTGTTAAGCAGTCCTAATAAAAAAATCTATTCCAAAATGTTACAGCCAAGACATCTAATGCAATTCGAAGTTTATAAATAAACAAACTGCAGAAAGGGTTTTAATTAAATTCACCAGACCTGCAAGTGGCAATAAAAACAAGCTGCAATACATTTTAAAGTTGGTTATAGATATTTTCTTCTATACAACAATACAAATTTGATTATTGATTAGGTGCAGACATAACTGAATGCAAGCTTGCAGTTAACTGCAATATCTTTGGTTTAAAGGGTACCTATGATGAAAATAATCTTTTAGAAGTTGTTTGGACAGAACTGTGTAGGTATAGTGTGTCCACAGTCATATTGGGGTAATAGATACACAATAAGCCTTGTTTTTTTATGTTTTAAAGCCGCGAGTATCCATCAGATCGCTTGTATGTCAGACAAACCAGCTGATCGACATGACTTTGAAATGCTCCAGTGTCCCTGTCTCTGTGGTTACACTGAATAAACAGCTACGAGTTTGGGTTTGGTGAACTGATGACATTCATGGCCAATCACAGTAATTTCTGTTGAGCATGTGAACAAAGGCAATTCTGCACGGTTTACGAACATGCTTAACAGCGCTCAAATATTACAGGGAAACGGACGTTTTTAAAATTTCAGTACCGATTGGTATTGAATTCCAGTATCATGAATAATGGAAAGCATTGCTAATGCGGTATGACATCGAATTTAACCAAATTGATAGCATAATCTCAACCACACCATTAGACCAGTGTAGGTTCACACCCCTACCACTGAATCTCCTTCAAAGGCCAGAGGGTGCTCTCATGCAGAAACTGTAAACGCACATAAAGAGAAACAGAAATAACCCATAGCAGTTGATGAATAAACGGAAGATTTACCTGCTTTCATTGATTATCTTTGATTTCATTGATCACCCAATTAAATTGTCCATGTGAATGAACACGATTTGCCTAGCTTGTCAGAGAACTACAACTACAAGCTGTTCCATCTGAAAAGCACATGCTGGAGACTTATTGCTGATTACAGAACAGGCATTGACAAAATGTGCACAAAAATTGGGCAATCACGCTTAATTCAAGTCAACCGCATCTTGTGCGAGTAGCTTCAGTCTTAACTTAAAATGAATGCTAATTAAGCCAGGACTTTCTTGGTTCAGAGGAAATAAACCAAGAGACATGAGCTACTATTGTGAGCACCCTAAAATCTATTACATAAAGAAACTGCACCCAAGCATGATCTTAAATGGCAATTTGTGACTTACATTAAAACCCAATCACATTAAAACCCAATCACATTCAAATCCAAAGGATAAACTTCATTGTGGAAATTTGGGCTGCTCGATTAGGTGAAAAAAATCATAATCACAATTATTTTGGTCATAATTGTAATCAAGATTATTCAAAACGATTATTAGTTAAAGTCCAAATTATTCGCCCTTCTGTGAATTTATATATATATATATATATATATATATATATATATATATATATATATATATATATATATATATATATATATATATATATATATATATATATATATATATATATATATATATATATATAAATAAATATATCCCAAACGATGTTTAACAAAAGAATTTTTCACAGTATTTCCTATAATATTTTTTCTTCTGGAGAAAGGCTGATTTCTTTTATTTCGGCTAGAATAAAAGCAGGTTTAAATATTTTGAAACCTATTTTAATAGCTCAATATTGTTAGCCCCTTTAAGCAATCAATTTTTTTTGATTGTCTGCAGGGGAAACTACTGTTATACAATGACTTGCCTTATTAGACTAACTAAGATGAATTTGTGTGTCACTTTAAACTGCATAGTAGTATCTTGAAAAACATCTAGTAAAATATAATGTGCTGTCATCATAGCAAAAATAAAATAAATCAGTAATTAGAAATGAGTTATTAAATCTGTTGTGTTTAAACTGTGCTTTAAGCATCTTCACTGTAAGAAACAAAAGCCCTTCAGTCATGAGCAGTGAGTGATTTTCTCCTTTTGTTGTTTGATTAATAGTAAAAACAGGTGGCAGCAGGATTATTGCGCGCTGTCGCTTTAAGAGCAGTGCGGCTCTAATATGGTGTCTCTTTCACATGTGTTATGATTTTCAACTTGTTAATTACACAAGTGAGGGTTAATATGAATAATTATTAAACACCGCACTCCTGACACAATGTGCATGCATTTGACCACTAAAGTGCTCGCATTAAGATGGCGTTAGATGTGTGTGCTCTGCTTGTCTCCAAGCCTGTCCGAGGCCAAGCGCGGCGCGTGCACACAACAGCATGAGCCCTTTCGCACTTTTAAAAATATGAATGATTCGAACGTACATCAATGAATGATGCGCATGTCGTGCTGCAAAAGTTACATTACAGTACATGCTTTTAGTCATGTTCATGTGGAACTGAGCTTTGCAGAGCAACAACTGTGTACAACTGGAAAGGGGGCGGTATGTGATGCAATAATCGTTTATCTCGATTAATGGTTTTTCATAACTGTTAGAAGCCAAAATCGAAATCGAAACCGGATTTTCAATTAATTGCACAGCCCTAGTGGAAATTACTTGGCACCAATTCCACATAATTTGAGCAAAACAGCTCCTTTTAAACATTTCGTTAAATCCATCTAGTGCTGAATTCAAGCAACACACAGAGTCAGTTGAATATGAAACTAGCCTGAAATAAGGAGCTTCCTTATTAGACAACAAGACTTAGGCAAATCACCAACAATTCTGCGCATCCCTGTTTTCCAATGGACAAAAATAGATGTAGCTTCAGAGAGAAACAATCTGTGGATGATCCCGGTTTCTTTTTTTTTATTCCCTCAATAACCTTTTTTCTCTTCAAAAAGCCAATTACTGTGATCTAATGATGCAGTCTTCCACCCTTCAAAGAATGAAAAAGAGGGTTTTTATTGCTTAATATGCTCTAAAAGTGGCCGTAGGGCCAGTCTATCTGACCTCAATCAGTAAAGCCCAAACAAACACACACATCTCCAACTCATTAACATCAGATTCTAGTTCAACTGCACCACAAGATGATGTCATGGCCTGTGCCAGTTGTACCACAGATGAGCAAACAAACTTAACCGCTAAAAACATAAAACAACAATTATATATAATAAATTATCTCAGTTAGAAAGTGATGTTTCATTAGAGCATCTCAAAATGGTTTGGGAGGAGGATCTAGGAGCAGAAATTGAAAACTGGCAATGGGAGGAAGCACAAGAACAAGTTCTGTTTGTATCAGGCATGGTTTAATACAATTTAAGATTCTGCACCGACTCCACTTTTCTAAATTAAAGCTCTCCAAGATGTTCTCTTTCGTAGACCTACTGTGTGATAGACACAATCAAACCCAGGCATTGCTTGGTCACATGTTTTGGAGTTGTTCTAAAATAATTAATTATTGGATTTCAGTTTTTCAATTAATATCAGAAGTGATGGGAAAACAAGTATACCCTGGGCCTATTTTAGCTATATTTGGTGTCAGTGATGTTGCAGAATTATCTAATAATCAACGTACAGTAATTAGATTTATAACCTTTTTGGCACGTAGATTGATTATTAAATTGGAAACAAAAAGGTCCTCCACATTTCTCCACATTAATAAAAAATGTCATGTCCTGTCAGCAACTTCAGAAGCTAAGGCTTTCAATAAAAAAAGAACAAAGCATTTATGTAATATGGAATCCATTTATTGGAGTACTTCAACAGGAGAGCAGTGATTGAACCCAATAGAAACACCTCAAATATCCCCCCATATTTAGTTGTTCTTCCCCTCCACTTTTCTGTTTTTTTTTTAGTTCTCTTATACATATAATAGTAACATGATGTTACAACTTTGTGTTTAAAAGAAAAAAGTGCACATAAAAAAAAAGGCAATAAAACAACATATCAGCATGGATAAAGTACACTGCTTTATCTGTATGGAGAATACTGAAGCAGTAGCAGTGTAAAACAGACATCAAAATCCAGTCTCAAAGCAAATCTCAACAATACAAGAGCTTTGAGAATTCATGGATCCTTACAGAGAAAGAAAAATTGCAAGTTAGAGCCAGGTTGAAGGTTTTGACTGTGGAGTGATGGGGCTTCAGCTAAGTTTGCTCTTTTTACCTGCTCTATTAAAATGGGTCTGCCTGAGCAAGACTGCTTGAGGCAGAGCTACTCAGCAGAAAGAAGTCTGATAGCTGAATAATATATGGAAAAAGAGTTATGGCTTATAAAATGAGATGCACCGTCTCCGTGTGCATTAAATATGTCAGGAAATAAAAGGCAGCTGGTGCTTTGAGAATACTCAACCCTGTGAAAGACAAGGACTAGAATAGAAAATATCCTCTAATTTAGACGAAAACTGGTTATGTTCTTTTTCATTAATAAAGAGGTTATTAATCCATTATATTAAATTTCTTCTTAATATGATAGCTGTTTTCAAGTTTCAATAACTAGTTAATATTACACTTCTGCAATACTTAGAAATATAAAAGACTGCAAACCTAGAGTTTTAGACATAAAATTATGAAATAATTTTGTGATGCAAAAATTTGAATTGCACAATGCACAAATTGAATACCCAAAATGATATTTTCAATTATGATAAAAAATACTTTAACCTTGGGTAATGGCAAAAGCATACATTTTCACAAACCTTCCGAATTTTAGTGGAGTTTAGTTTACAAGGTTAATATAATGCATTCCTTTAGATTTCATTACATTTACTAGCTTGAAACGGTTCAACAGACTGGCCAAACAGACTTGTAGTTTACCACGTTGAAATGCCAAATAACTGCAAAATCCAGCATTTTCAAGAACATGTGGATTGATTGGCGACACATCAATTTACGTATTAGTTATCAGACCGCCTATTTTTTCTTGATTTTTGCGATAAAAATGACTGCTTTTGTGGCAGTAATTCCCATAAATTTGCGGACAATTTTGCGAAAATAAATATTGATCGATCGATAGATAGATAGCGATTGATTTTGCATTGGATTCAGCGATCGCGGAATCGTGAAAAACTAGGGGGTCTGAGTTATTAATGCAAATATGTACATGTACATGTATTTTTTTTGTAATTTTTGGCTATATTATATATTTTAATAAGTATAAAATCGGAAAAAAACAAACAAAAAGTATAATCTGAGTAAATTTAGTCAACAAAAATCTAATGAAATGCTGTCGACTAAAACGATGCAGAGGACTAAAATAAGACAAACTTTAATAAAATTTCTCGAAAGATTTTTAGATGCAAAAAATAAATAAATAAATAAATAAAAAATTGCAGTAAAAAAAATGAACACTGCATTTGATAACATTGTCCTTTAAGAACCACTGTGAAACCTTTCAAATTAATGCACATAGGTTAAATATTCAGTATAGCCTGCCTCATATGCAAACATTTCCATTATTGTCCAACGCCTGACATGTCATCAATAGACTGTTAAAGCATCCAGAGTTTCCAACAAAGAAAAAGAGGCTCTGGGCCAAGAAAAACTTGGCTCTGCACCAAAACTCTTTAACAGCTGATTTCAAACCAAAAACCAAGAGCCCAAAACAACTCAATTTGGCAAGATTACATCACTCCTGAACCAATCAATGGAGCAGTAATACACTTATTTTGGTCACACTGCAACTCCAGCCATTTCATTTCCCTTTCCAAAAGAAATATAATTAATTATTTACAAATGCCATGAGCGTAAATTGATTATGCATTTAAATTATGAATTTAAATAAAATCTGACCTTTACAAAGCACAATACATAACATTTTCTAGAGCTGTAATGCATCAGACTTAATGTTTTAGCATTGGCTTACAATGTTAGCGAAAATGAGACTAATAATGATTGATTAAACACTTTACAATTACGTTCCAATCATTAAAGCATTTCTTTATCTTAAAAGTTAATTTCCACATCCAATCTTATATTAAAATTAAAGTTGTGTTTGACAATCTTCAATGGATCTGAGCTGAGAACTAATGTTAACATACTCAAAATGACTAATGTGAACTAATGAAATCTCATTGTCAAGTACAACCAAATTCATTCAGATGATGCAAAAGCACATGAGATAGTCTTAAACCAGAGACATTAGTGTTGTCATAATACTGTAATTCGACACCAATCAGTACTGAAATAAAAAAAAAATTTAAAAAGTCAATTTCCTGCTAACTTTAGAGCTAATTTCTACAGAAATGACTGTGATTGGCCGTGAAGGTCGTCAGTTCACCGAACTCACCACTGTTTACTGAGTGTAACCACAGATACAGGGACACTGGAGCATTTTAAAGCCACGAAGATCAGCTGGTCCATTTATAAGCTGATAAATCGACTGATCTTCATGGCTTTAAAACGCTCCATTGTCCCTGTATCTGTGGTTCAACAGCGCTCAAATGTTAGAGGGAAATGGACGATTTTATAATTTCATTACCGACTGGTATCGAATTCCAGTATCGTGACAACACTACTACCTAATGCATTATGTTTTTTACATCTTATATTGAATTACAATTTTTTTAAAAATGGTACTAAATGGAGTTCAATGCTGCATGCACAAGTCAAGTTGCTGATTTCTTGTGCATAGTCCTCTATCTGTCAAGTGACCGTATTTACATAAACTTAAACTCTTATTCATTTTACAACACTATATTTCAGTTAGCTTTTTTTGTAGCTTAATAATAACAAACAAAAATGTCAAGTTAAATCAGAAATGACAATATCTGTTAAATCTATAGAAATAAATACCCGTCATACTAAAGATGAGAGCCAAATCAAATGGTTACCATGGACCAACTTTGGCCCGCGGGCCCTAGTTTAGGTATCTCAGTCTTAAAGGGATAGTTCACTCAAAAATGAAAATTAACTTGTGAAAGATCAATTTGAATTTCTTTCAAACCGTTAGTGAGTGTTCCCATCATGAGGTGGTTTAGGTAACGTTTATGGTGATATTTACAGAGAGCGAATGAGTTTTTGTGCCACTGAAAGTAAACATTGTTCAGACAAACACTAAATATAAATGGAATCACTACAAAAAACACTTAATTACAAATAGGGCTGTGCGATTAATTGAAATTGTATTGAAATTACGATTTGGACATGTGCCATTTTCAAATTGCCTTCCACATAAAAAGCACAAGAACAGGAGATGATGAGTTAAGCACAGGAAGACTTGGTGCCAATAAAGTCGGAATCTGTGGTTTGGGATTAATTACTTTGGATACAGGAAGGCTGATGCATGGCAGAACCAGGTCATTTGTAAGTTGTTCATATATTGCATCTAAAAGCATGTGAAAGTCGTGAGTGCCTTGTTTTCTTCAACATATTCAAATTCCTTTGCAGTCACTCCTTTATCGTTGCTCGCTGACCATCAACCATTTTCTCAGAGGATGACAACCTAACAAAACATTGCTGCAGCTCTGATGCAAGTTTTATGTGTAGGAGAGAATTAAAAAGCACTTGGTGTTAAGGTGTCTTGTGTTTGTCTGAGGTAAACGAAATGTGTATATTATTCCATACAAAGTATGAAGCGGATCGGTTAGTTCTTGTTGAATTTCTTTCTTCTCAAAACACAAAAGAAAATATTCTAAAGAAAGTTGGCTTCTATGAATTCCATATCTTTTTTCCATTATGAATGCCGATGACTAACAGTTCCCAACATTCTACTTCAGTTTTCATTTTTGGCCAAACTACCCCTTTAAGCTTATAATTGAACCAATAAGTTTAGCAAGCAATTCCAGCACATGCTTCTGCATCAATGGGTCCGCCGCTGACCCAAACTATAAAAGAAACAAAAAGGATGAAAAGATTTCATAAGCGAACTGACTGGATCAACAGATCGGTCAGCCGTAAGCGATTTGGTGACTGTTCTTTTTAAAAGGGGAAATTGGGCTTCAGAAAGTCATGAAACGCCTGACAAGATTTAAGAAATCCCGATTCACACGTCAAGCACGTCTGGTCAATGCAATCAGTCTGAATGATTTAAGCATCGATCAAGCCTCATCGTGAAAAAGCTTTAATCTTTTTAATCGCCAATGGGAGGAGGAAAACCAAACAGCAAATGCCAAATTCACATCTTACTTGCTTTGTGTTCATTTCCTGGAGATTTAATCCAACATAAAAGAACTGATTAACCTTGAGGAACGATACGGAAGGTTTTCCGGATGAGGACAAGGAGTTTGTCCCGCCTGACACAAGCACATCAAAGCGACGCTCTTGGAATAACTTTGAGGGCCCGTAATTGGCAAGGGGTAAAGCTTGTGTTGTGAATGCAAAGCAGCTCAGTTAAGTGAGCACATCCTAATTAAACCCATTCCGTTTCGGCACACAAAGTCGCCCGCATCGTATTGTGCATCACACACAGAGCAAATAACTTTACCCAAGAGGGACAAAACCGTAGTGATTACTATTTAGCACATCGCTGTGTGATGACAGATTAGAAAACCTCCGTCTGCAATAATTAGGCAATCAGTGCTACTTGGAATCTTACATTTCATTAAGCAGACACAGAGGACGATGCTTTTTTTTTTTTTTTAAGGAACTAGCCTTCTCCAAAAACTGCTAATGATCCCGCATCTATACTTGTCAATGATTATTATCTAGCACAGATATAAATTTCAATAAAAAATGTAAAAAAAATAAATAAATAACGTCAAAAAAAAGTTACATTTACAATTATTGTCTATCTAGAGGCCCTATTTACAACAGGTGTTAAACAGTTGATTAAATATGAAAACAAAACATTTGTATGACCTACATCTATAGTATTTGTAAAACACAGATAATAGGTGAATTGGAGTTCTTAAATGCTTTGCGAACCAATTCAGCCTTTTTAATAAGAACCTTTAACATGACATCAACAAACCAACAATAGCAGTGGACGATCAAGTACATCAGTCTTTCCAATACAGTCTCACAGCAATTCGTAACTTTTTAAATTTAGTGGCTAATTCATATAAATACGTACATTTTCATTCGACTGAACTGAACGAATTTGTTCAAAGCAGCCACTAAACTGTCAAAACAGTTACGTTTCCTTATAAGATCAGCCTGGTCTCTCTCATCATAGTTGATATGCTGCCAATTACAGTTCAACACAGGCACAAGAGATGCATCTCCAGTTGAGTATTGCACAAAAGTGGAATCAAGAAAGCCAGGATAACAGAAAAAGTGCAGCTTGACCTAGTTTAAACAGGTCCTCCTGGCTTAGGCCCAATCCCAATTTTACCCCCTTAGGCCTTCCCCTTACCCCTCGTTTTGCGCGTTCATGTGAAGGGGTAGGGGTGTCCCAATTTTCTTTAGCTTGAAGGCGTGGATACCCCTTGAAACGGAGATTTTTCAGGACCACTCGAAACCAAGTGGTAAGAAAATTTCACAGAATACACCAGCTATAACAGCAGCATGGCTGCACAAAAAGATGCACAAATTAGTATTTTTTTGTCATTATTACAAATTTTTACAACAAACAAGCACATGTTTTAATACATTCATAACAGCGTTCATGTTTTACCGTCATGCTTTAAAAAAACAAAAAAAACAATTTAAAACGGCTAAATATCACTATCTATAGTCCATAACTCCTGTATATTAGTCCCACAACATTCTGACACTCTATGACACTCGAATGGAAGTCTAGTGGCTGGGAATGAGCATTTTACAGTGTGTAGTATAATGTTAATGTTGTTTTCATGCGTTTAGTCCACGGTGTAAAAGCACATTAGTTACGATCTTATTGCCACATTTTATCGTCATAACATGATATCGTTGCCTTCAGTGATTTCTTAAAGATAAATACCAAAAAATAACACAACGAATAACTACAGCTGTCGCGATCGTCTGATCTCATATGAAGCAAGAGCTCACGATGACATTTTTTTTTTTTCTCGAATCACTCATCTGTTTTATCTCTCTTATCTATATATCTTCCCTATTTAAATCTGAGATGGATATACAGTTGAAGTCAGAATTATTAGCCCCCTTTTTTTTCCTCCATTTTCTGTTTAACGGAGAAGATTTTTTTTAACACATTTCTAAACATAATAGTTTTAATAACTCATCTCTAATAACTGATTTCTTTTATCTTTGCCATGATGACAGAAAATAATATTCGACTACATGTTTTTCAAGATACTTCTATACAGCTTAAAGTGACATTAAAAGGCCTAACTAGGTAATTAGGTTAACTAAGCAGGTTAGGGTAATTAGGCAAGTTATTGTATAATGATGGTTTGTTTTGTAGACTATTGAAAAAATATATAGCTTAAAGGGGCTAATAATTGAGCTTAAAATGGTTTTTAAAAAATTAAAAACTGCTTTTATTGTAGCCGAAATAACAAATAAGACTTTCTCCAGAAGAAAAAAATATTATCAGACATACTGTGAAAATTTTCTTGCGCTGTTTAACATCATTTGAGAAATTTAAAAAAGAAAAAAATCTTCAAAGGGGGGCTAATAATTCTGACTACAACTGTTCTCAAGTAATAAAATACCATCGTCACATCAATGCACATAAAACAAGCATGATTCATTTGGATGTTAGGTAAGTTTGATATACGCAAAACATACATTACTTCATTAAAGAGGTTTACAATGTCAATGTTAAAAGTTTCTTAGTTACTCAAAAACAAATGTAATAGGAATGATTTGATAACATTTATAACATTTCTTACCAAGAAAAAAAACAACAACTTTGCTCCTTGTTTAAACGATGAAAATCCATCAGCTTTGAACCATCATAAAGAAAAAATAGGCAAGGTGGTACATTACATTGCAAGAGACCTCATGTGGTTTTCAATAAGCAAAAGTGCGAGACTTATGTATAAAGGAACAAAAAATAAAAACAGAACTGCCCCCGTAATCATGTCAATTGGACCCATGTTAACTGCTCCCCTTTGACCTCAAGCAGAGACACTGCATGAATGAAACTTGAGTGGGTGAAGGCTACAGACACAACTAGCCCAGCTAAAGCAAACAAGAAGCTAAAGCCTTACTTCCATTTAAGAGTGGGCGATGTATACCAGTTAAGGATAAAGCGGGTTTCTGCTGGCCAAATAGTTCAGATTTATACTTTTCTGACAAAATGTAAAAGCAACTCCAGCTCAGAAATGTTGCCTTATTTTCTGCATCATATTTAAGTCTGCATGATTGACTTTAAATAAAAGTTAACTATAATAAATTTAACTTTATAACTGTGTTTAAAAAATTCAATTGTTTAAATATTTATTTTTTAATTTTTGGATACAGTTGTTGGACATTAGGCTACAGCTACATTACTCGCTAGTTTAGCCTAATGTCCAACAATTGTATGTAAAAAGGATATAATTGTTGTATCCACATCAAATTATTTCAAATTACTCCACTAAACATAGATTTGTTCCATTTAACAGGTAGGCCAACATTATAACGTGGATGAAGCATCAAGTGTGAGTAATTTACTTGTCAAGCCAATGTTAAGATGCTAATAGACATCCTGCGGCACAATTCATGCAAATGAGGCAGCACAAGTTTAGCATTTTGCGCGCGAATCACTCGAGTTGGGAAAAACTTCAGTGGGCATTCTTGCCATGTTAACCAGGGGCGGACTTAACCAATAAGAGCGGTAAGTAGCCGCTTGGGGCCCCAGGGAATTAGTTGGCACCCACCAATGCCAAGAAGCCTATATTAATCATATAGTTCTTTATACATTTTCTATCTTATGTTGTAAAATCTGTCTATAACTGTTAAGATTTTAATGTTATTACTTTTTTTTTCAAAACTGGGGATACCCATGAACAATGGAACATTCCGTCCGTACTGCACATGCGCGAGGTGTGAGCGCTTCTATCAAACACTGCCAGCCAGTGTAGTGACTTTTCAGACTAATCTAGCACCAAATTTTCAAAAAAGCAACTAGCGAATGTTTAGGCGTTACTTGAGATTTCTGCTTACAGTTGTTTACAATCACAGAGATTTTGGTGACACTAGTCTGCCAGCAATCAGAGTAGAGACAGGTACTGTAGAATGTGCAGGAGTGAGAATTTTGAAAATATTTGAGGAAAAAATAGAAATACGACAAACGAAATGCAGATTCCTCTGAGATCCTGCTGTCTGGCCAAAACACCTGTCAGATGATGCGCACTGTGAGTTGGTTAAGAGACCTAGAGCTTTGTGAACGGTTTATTTATTTATTTGTTTTTTTGTTTTTTTATCTGTGAATTTATTGCTTTTAATTTTACATTAGGTGGATAAAGGTTTAAATATTAAAATTTCTAAAATATATATATAAATTTATAGAATTGCCTGCAAATCACTAAGTCCGCCCCTGATGTTAACCAATCATGAGCTTGCTCTTGTAGGGGAGTGATTATGATGTAGTTCCTGTTGTTGGTGTACCAAGAGGAAATGCTTTTGCTGACACGGCTCAGTCAGAAGCACCACTGAAAGCTTCCATCATCGAGGTACAGTTTCTAGAGGAGTTGATGAACTCACAGAGCTGGGTGCACCTCTGAAAGGACCTAGTGGATCATACATGGCGCTGAACAAACCTACGCTGTTTTTCAGCTTTCCTAAATCAAATAAAGCACAGCTACTAACTCAATAAAATCCATGTTAGCCAATTAAGTAACAAAGCTACAGTCACTGGTCATGATGCGAATCCACATCCATTGGAAGCAAATTTTACACGTAAATGAAGCAAGTAAACTGAAAATGTTCATGCGTCTATTTACGTTTACCAATGCTATCAAATGTTAACAACACTGACACATTATTTCTTATACAACAATCCTTTTGTTAAATAAAATTGTCAAATAATATCAGTTATGTACTATACTTTTAGCCTGACAAGTCACATATAGGAAAATGTAATGATTTACTATACTTTCAATTCGATACAATAATTATATTTTCATAAAAAAAAATTTTAAACAAAATGAAATATTTGAAGTAATTTTCAACCGACTTAATCTTCAATCTTTTGCTTTCATACTTATACTTCGTAATTTTAGCAAAAACCTCAAATACAGTTGATTGTGCACCTTTTTTTTTTTTTACCAACCAAGTTTGTCGACGCCATTATAATGACACAGATCACTCTGCCTATTCATGCCAGAGTCCTGCAGAAAAAGTGATAAACAGGTGGTAATTTGTGCAACTTATCTTTAATTATTTATGATTTGGTTATGGGTAAACAGACCAAGCGGGTCAGGTAGTTGAAACTGAAGGCTACAAATGATTAATTTGCCACTGCCTATGACGACGATACCATCATCCATCGCGATGTTTCACATTAGACATCGTACAATGCCAAATTGGTAGACATCGCCTAACCCTAATCCAAACATACACCATTTCCAATACTACAGATTATGATGTGACAATTCAAAGACAAATGATGCAAATGTCAACACTAGACCCAACAACTCCGTCAGCCAAACACTCAAATGTTAAAGATGACTGAACTCTCCTATCAGCTGAACAGGAAGTAGTAATATTAATGAGCTGGCAAACAGACACAAAACACACACAGGCCACAAACCGAGATCAAACTACAGCGGCACTAAGTATGCAAACCAGATTGCAAAAGGTGCCTTGCAACAACTGGTGCCATTTTAAACCAAACTCATTAAAACATGGCTCCCAACTGTTCTTCAGAAGGTTACAGTAAGCACAGTCAAAATATGACCTGCTCTTGGCTTCCTCTGGTCCTTTTTGAGAATAATTAATATGATGACTTATATTCAAGGCCAGCTGTGGGCAACAAGGGCCCCGTAGTCCCTAAAACATTATAATTCTCCTCATATCCTCCAATAAAAGTAGAATCTTATTCAGAGATATGAGAGCGGCTCAGAGATAAGTGGCACTCAAATGCTTCTTCAGATCTGAATGCCCGTAACAGACAATGCAGGCCCAGTCAGGGAGATCCAGGATGAAAGCTCAATTAACACAAGGGTAGATAGGGATAATGCCATATGGATGGAGAGAGAGCGGAGAGCGAGATAAGTGGGGAAATCGAGGAAAATGGGGGTGAGGAGTAAATCAGCAATATGAGCTTTGGTTGCTATTTCTGTTGTGCAAACAGAATGTGCGAGTTGCAAGTGGGCAATATGATCAAACTCATTTCACAGTGTGATTTATTTTAGATCACAAGAGATAAAGAAAAAAGGAGGCGGTTTGAAAAGTTGGCAATATCTTCTCCACATACCCTACCTAAATTTCGATTTTTTTTGTGCGTATATATCATTGCTGCACAGTATATCATTTCAGCATCGGTATTGCAATGTAATCATTCACATTAGTCACATCGCAAGGTTTGCAATATGGAGTATGTATGTATCATTTGCATGTGTTTTGAGACCTATGTCTGTATGAGGATATTTTTATATTTATCTGAATACGGTTAGACGCACTGTTTCAATAGTAACTTTTCTTTATTGTATTTATCTATACTTTTAATTTGTTTATTAGATTTTTTGCAGATTTATACATGCATTTTAATCATCCCAATCAATCTATAAATTATAACTTCTTTTCAAATAGAGATATTAAAGTCATCTGGTGTCATTTTATTTAAAAAAATATCGCAATGTTACATTTTTACGATATCATGCATAATGTAAATACATGTTCGTATTAGGCATGGGCGATATGGCAAAAATGCAGTCTCGATAATTATTTTCCAGATTGAACGATAATCATATATATTTCCATATATTTCCATTCCAAGTTGTTAATGCTTCCAGATTTAAAGGGCACATAGTTTACCTCTTTTTTATGATTTAATATTAATATTATGGTTCTTCTGAGTGTGCCAGTTTAGGTTCAGTTTAAAACACAATTCAGATTTTTTTATTATAATGTGTTAAAAAGTGTCATATTTGGGGCGTGTCCAGTTCGCTGATTTATGGGTGTGTTGCTTCCCATGTAGACTAGTTTCGGCTTCCCGCCCAACGTAACAAGGGGGCGGGGCCATGACCCGCTCTGTGTTTGCAACACAGACAGGCAGATTGAATGGAGGAGGAGAGGATCAGCATTCAGTCATACATGTACGACTCTGACAAAGACCAAGCAGAGTACAAAATCATATGTGTCTTTGTACAGTTTTACAGCCAACTATGTGCTAGTTTCAAGTGCCGAGCTTGTACACAGAAACTAATAACCACGCACACTGAGTTAACTTTGACTGAGGCACCGGATGCGCCGCTTGAAGCCGCGACATGGCACACCAGACACTCTCTGTGGTGCGGCAGAGACATAAAGTGTCCCGAATCGTCGCGCCACACATTTTTGAATTCTAAACATAGGTTTCTGCAGCGGTCCGCGGCGTCCAGCCGTCGACTTGAGTGTACCCTGATAGAAACCAATGTTTAGAATTCTAAAACGCATGCTAGTTAAGATCACAGGGAGCTTCTGGGATCGCGAGAAATGCAAACGGCTGAAGTAAAAGGTAGACTCAATGAGAAGTACACATGTTTGCAAACCTACCTAAAGATACAACCAATAATTCCGATTAGAGCGATAATGTGGAGAATATTGATCTTGTGTTGAGCCCAATGAGCCTTGCATCTAAAAATAGAGCTAGGGTGTTCCTTTAGTGATATCGCTTCGACTCACGCTGAAAATGGCGGACGTGAATCAACAAACTGAGGATATGATGACACGCCTGTCAATCAATATTGGTGGGCGGGGGGACCGCTCTCCTACGTAAAGTTGCGGTCGGTTTGAAAACCGCTCCAGTTGGTCCACCGTTTTTTATGTTGTTAAATTGAAAAAAACAGCACTGGGTGTGCTTATATTACCCCAATATGACGGTCTATACACCATACATGGACATATGTCTGTCCAAACTGCTTGAAAAGTAGATTTTTTACCTTAGGTGCCCTTTAAAAGAGAATCCCAACTATGACTGAAGCCACAAAAATTGGAGGGTCGATTAAATGGCATAACCATAACGGCTGAAAATTCTATAAATCTCTAATAATCAACACATTTTTTGATTCCCATTGTTGGATATTTCTGTTGTGTGATTGGCTTTTACATCAAGATATAGCAAAAAAGTCCAGAGCTTATCATTGTTATTGACATACATTTTATTGCGATTCGATTTAATATCGTTTATCGGCCCAGCAGAAACAGAAATTACTGTGATTGGCCGTAAAGGTCAGTGTACCAAGTGCAAACACAGATACAGGGAGACTGGTAGGATTGGGTATCGTTTGGGGTTATATCGATACCGGTGCTAAATTGATACTTTTAAGACGGTACCGGTGCCAAAACAGTGCCTGAACCGATACTTTGGACCACAAAATTATGGTGGATGACTCTAGAAAAATCTTTTATTTGACAAAATCTTTTAAAAAATAATTAACAGAACAATACAATTTAAGTTTAAAGTAAATATCAATTCATGTTTTATATATTTGAATTACATTAAAATATTTCCTTTAATCATTTGTTGGTTAGCATGAATTTAAGATTTGCATCATGAAATTACATTAGCTTACTACTAACCTGTGGAAAGGCTGTCATCAAAATACTGAACTCCTTTTTTCTAGGGTTGGGGCTTGTGACTGTTTACATGGTTATCAGTAATCTAATGATTTGCCTTCATCTGAATAAGACAACAATATGATCAAGGTGTTTATGATTTGCTTTTTGAATGTTCCTTTTATGATTACATGTTATAGTCAGTGGTGGTTCTAGACCAGAGAAACTGGGGGGGAAGGGGTAAAATGTTATAACTAGTAAAATGCACTGACTGTCACCATGGGGAAGATAAAAAAGTAGATATTAGAAATTTGTTAGGTAAACTATTGTTTAAAAATGTGTTGTAAATAAATCATGTGTTGAAGACAGAAATCAAAAATGAATGAAGGCAAAACTAAACAAGTTGAATATGACTTGCATAAGCGTGACTGAAAACTACATTTGATCAATGTGTTACATCTGTCCTTTGGTACTTGCCGACTATTTGCAAATTCAATACTGTATTTTTTTACGTAAAACTATGTAAACTAGATTTCTGATTAATTATGGTCTCTGCATAGCAGAAGACTTCCTATATTAAAAGTGTTAAAAATTGCTATTACCTGTGTCAATTTGGGCGTCAACCTCTGACGAACGCGGGGAACTAGGCTAATGTGCGCAGCACAATCACTGACAGAGAGAGCAAGTGCGAGCGGGAGCGAGTGCCCGAGAGACACCTAGAGCACGCAGAGAGAGGCCTCGGTCATAATCCCCAGAGTCTGCCACAGATGGCTGATCTCGCTTCTCCGTGGCATTTTGACACAAAAATACGCATCCAAATTTAGGGGGACCAGAGGGAGGGGCAAGCTTGTTGACTTGACTGGTGGAAGAGTGCTCTTTTAATGGAATTAGATACTGCACGTTAAATGGAAAGAAAAAAAAACCTCCGCCTTTCGCTATGCAAATGTGTCATTAAGTTTCACGTGTTTCCCCATTCCACGCAACTTTTGTAAAGCATCTGCTTCACGTTGCAGTGTCAGAATCATTGCTTGTAAAATACGCTTTAGAACGCTTAGTTTAAGCAAATTTGATGAACGCAATCATCTGAAGAGAGTCGCTCTTGCTCACCGAATGCGCTGTACTTCGTGCGTTGCATGCGTCAGTTCCCTAAGCAACAAGAACAAACGCCTGATGTCGCCTATCTGTAATAATCAAAGTTGTTTAGGATTAAATGTTTAGAGATGGTGTGACAATGCGTACATATGTGTGCCTTTGATGCACCCCTTGATGCTTCTTACGTCCTTGTCGCAGCACCAGTGGCACCAAAATTAGGCACCAAAATTCATATGCCGTTTTGATCCAGTACATACCGGTTACAAAGGTACTGGTGCTATAATGGCACAGGGTTTCGGTACCCAACCCTAGACACTGGAGTGTTTCAACTCGAAGATCAGTCGATCCATTAGCGGGACACTCGTATAACAGTCATACCTGCCAAAAGTTAGAGGGGTAGGTTTGTCTGAGTAACGCAGTTGAAAACCAACTGGGTGGGGGGTGGATGTTTGAGTTTTTAGTAACTACTATCGATTCATGTTTCAGGCGGTAAAGCAGCAAAGTTGGCTACCAGGGGTTGTTACAGACTGTACCAAAAAGCTAAAGGTCAGGGTAGATGGGTCTGAAATCTCTCCACACCACCACCAGTATCCAATTGCATGATGCAACAGCAACACTGCCAAAATGCTCACCACACACCAGCTATTGTTGGAGTGGAGAAACAGTGATACAGCCAATTCATTGGATGGGGATGCTTGGGAGGCCAGGACACTAGGGTTACTTTACGAGAAGTGCCATGGGGTATTTAATAACCAGAGAGTCAGGACCTCGGTTTAACGTCTCTTCCAAAAGACGGCGCTCACTGAGAGTGTCCCCTTCACTTTACTGGGGCATTAGGACTCACAGAGACCACAGGATGAACGCCCCCTGCTGGCCTCATTGACACCACGTCCAACAGCAACCTAGTTTTCCCATGTGGTCTCCCATCCAGGTATTGACCAGGCTCAGTCCTGCTTAGCTTCAGTGAGTAACTGGTCATGGGCAGCAGGGTGATATGGCTGTGGCCATACATTTAATTACAAACATTTCATTTGATTTTAATGAGCCAGTGTAAAAAAACTAAAATGTATGAAAATATATGCTTGTGATGCAAAAAGCAAATTGTCTTTATCCTGAATTCCCCCTCTCTATTTTCGCTTACTCCCCAATTCTTTGTTGCACATAAATAGCAAAAATGGTTCCACCCACTGATGGCAGCAAAAGGTATGCCTGTATACAGTCTATAAAATAAAAAAAAACACATCTAGCAGCTGACACATTTCCACTTTGATTCCAGCCCTAATAGCAGGCTTTGTTATTCGCCTTAGAGGTTGAAAGAAGAGCACAAGCCGAAACAGGAGGGAGAAAACGATAGACAGAGAATACACTGGAGGAATTAAGAGTAGGAAAGCAGAAGAGAAAACGCAACACTTTAGCATCCAAAAAATGAGAAAGGACAGAGCAGGCTCGGGGCAGTGTGCTGGATCTAAATGAGACACCCGGAGAACCACAGTCTGTGTGTGTTGCACTGAAATTATCTGGACATGAAACAATTACTCATTTGAGCTCTTAAATCAATGAAGCCTCAGGCTGGAAATGAAGGAGGTGGGGGGCTGTTTGAACAAAAGCATTTGAAAGTGCTGTGGTCTTGAAGTTGGTGCAATTTTCTAACACTTATGATGCGCAGTCAGTAGTCAGACCAATTAGATTGTGTTATTTACAGAAACAGAATGAAGAATCTTTCCTTTGGGTAGAGCTGCACAATTGAGGATAAATTGAGAATAGTCCTTTTTATTTTAAACATTCTTCCATGATTCTAATTCATTTACAACTAAAACAGATTGAAAATTCTTTGGAATCAACTACATTAGCTTTAATTACTTGCTAAAACCTTCACTTGTTTAATTATGGATGAATCTGCATTTTTGAATGGATGTCTTAAATGAAATATTTAAATGAAAACATTTTTAACAGTTCTTACCTTCTACTGACATAATGAAATGTTAATAATTGACTCATCTGAATCGACAGGTTATAATTTAAGTGATCTCTTGATAGCAATTTTTTCTCAAGTGATCAGTCACAATGTTTATCACAATATTCATCACCAATTATGGGGAAAAGGTGTTTTCCACATTTAAGATGAATTAAAATACAATGGTTTGTTTACAACCAAACAGGGTATATGCACACGGACTATGTACTATATGAACAGTCCATTACAAAATTGCCTCGTTTAAGGTCTGATTTCTTTAACAATCAGTGATCTTCTCTGTATGATTGATATAAAGTAGGTCTCAGACCAGACAAGAAGCTCTGCATTAAATTCCATTTCCCCCCGCCATGTCTTTAAAATATGACAGTTTATCTAACCCCAGTATTTTCAATGGAGTTTCTCCCCTCGACTGCTGATTCTGATGGCGCTAATGGTTACACGGTTTTTATCTCGTTTTACGCTTGAACAATTAAACGAATGCTTAAGTCTATTAACTAGAATGCATTTTAATGACATTACAACATTGATACTGAAAAATGAAATTATGAAAATTATAAAATTGAAAATTGTCACATTAAGCCTTCACCAGAAGTTTATCATTGGCTGAAAAACACTAGCTGTGCATAGAGCCCATTACACGGAGTAAACAACCTTCCTTTTTAGGGCTCCAAGAGATCCATTTTATTATTTCCAAAATGTCTGTGCAATTTTTTCCCTAGACTCCGTTTTGTGATTTAACAGAAGTTTATCATCAAAAACATTAATTAAAACAATAAAAATGTAATTTAAATTTATCAAAATTAACAAAAGTTTTTTTTTTTCCCCAAATAAGATGCTGCACATTAGAAACGCAAATTGACTTGAAAATATATTCCCTTTATTGTACATTGTTAATATTGTAGAATTTAAAGAGCTTACACTGTAAAAAACTGTGAAACAGTGAACCGTAAATTAGCAGTTTTCCATGTTTGTTTACGCTTTTCAATTGCATTATGGGACCTTGATTTTATTTAAACTTTTTATAGTTTAAAAGCACAGGTGTCAAACTCAGTTTGGGTCGCAACTCTGCATAGTTTGGCTTCAACCCTAATTAAACACACCTGATCAAACTAATTTAGTCCTTCAGGCAAGTGTGTTGACGCAGGGTTGAAACTAAACTGTGCAGGGCTGTGGCCCTCCAGGAATTGAGTTTGACACCTCTGGTTTAACGTAATATATTCTCGGAGTTGGTGTTGTAAATAAACTGCCAGTACATTGTTATTTTACAGACTTCTCTATAAATATTATGTCTTAAACATTCTTATATTTCAAACTACTAAAAAGTCAATAAAAGTAACTACTAAATTGTAAAGAGAGTTAAATTTTCAACATCAAAAGTCAGAGCAGAGACCAAGGCCCATTATGCAATTCACAACCGTAAATAAACAGAAATTACTTAAGAATCACAAAATATGGAAATGGTTACTTACTAGATATCTTTACAGTGTACAAGTTCTATAATTGCTTTACATTAAAACCCACGAAGATCTTTCATGTTCAACTGGTGTTTAATAGCAGTTTTTCTTCAAGTGAAAAGCTGGTAAAGTCAGAACTAGAGATGAATGTGTTTACACCCTCAAATAACAAAAATGACAGACGCTAAAAAAACATTTTGTTTAGTGTACAGAATAAAACTGCATTATCCATTCCCAGAAGTACAAAGAATTTATTAGCGACATTCACTGACTGACTGACGGACTGCTAGATTAATCCATCGAGTAAAATCGCCCAGAGCTTATTGCTGTAAAAATTTCAATAAAATTTCAATATGCTATTGTTTATCACCCAGCTGCTACTACAGATGCAAACGGTTAACTCTGGGTCAGCAATTGCAGATCTGAATGCCTGCTGTGATCATATTTCACAAAGGTTTAATAGACAGAGCCGAATCAATGTCATTTAGGAATAAGACTGTGTGGGTGTTTGAACAAAGATTACAATCTTTAATGAAAAAAAACATGCAGTTCTACTTCATATTTGAAACCAGCAATCACAAATCCACATGAACTGCATATAGTAACTGCTAGTAGAATCAAATTTCATCAGTATGCAAATGTCCAATGTAGCCGTTTTATTTTTTAAAACAAATTACAAGCAGAGGACATTACAAAGAACAGCACTAAAAATATAATAAAACATCCGTTTACACAAAGCTTGATATTAATTCCAGTCTGTGCTTTCAGATATTAAACACACAAAATACATCTGTCAATACACAATGCCAATCTGTTAATAGTTTAGCCTATATATTAGGGTGCTTTCACACATACACATTTGTTTTGGAACCTGATGCATTTGCCCCATGGGACGATTACCATTTTCAAGGTATACCGCAGTTTGTAAACGTAAAGGTTTTAAAACCGCCAATATTTTCTGCAATACTGTTCCTAAGGTATGTGCAAGATTTCTTATTTTCATTATTATTATTATTTTTTTAGAACAACAGTATCTTTAGCCAAAAAGATATCCAAAGATGGATGTCAATGATTTGTTTCATTTATTTAGCCTGACATGTTTACTGCTCCAAAATATTATAAATCTTTCAAAAAATAAAACATTTTTTACATAAAGGGGGGGGGGGGGGGTGTTTTTTACTCAGACATTTAAAAATAATATATTTTAGAGCAGTAATCACAATACCGTGGTACCGTGAAATTTTTATCCAAGGTTATTATACAATCAGAATCTTATACCGGCCCATGCCTAGCCCCATTAGTTTGGTTCATTTCGGAAACCCGCAAATCACACTCTGACCTGCACCAAAACAATCAATCCGAGATCGCGTAAATGAGGTGGTCTCAGCTCAGTAAAGCCTAAAGGCTGGTTTATACTTTTGCGTCCAGTGATCACCGTGACCCACAGCGCATGCCTTGCACATAGCTGTGCATTTATACTTCTGAGCGCTGTTTGTGTTGCTCTGCAATAACACATCCAAAACGCTAGCTACCAGTAGGTTATGTTATGTTCCTCTATATCGAGTTTCTTCGCGAGTGTTCTGTTTTTTTCTGAACGCTACCTTAAATGTACAAGTAACTAAAACTTGCTCATTCAGAGGCAGGAACCGGCGGACGTGCAACAACTTTAACCATAAGGTAAACACAAAACAAAAAAGTTTGCATCTGGAGCTGCTTTACGGGACTCGACACTTGTAAACACTTGGTCAATCGGGCTCGCAGCTCTCAGGTGCGGTGCCACAGCAAGGGCTATGCGACCGCGCGAAGGTTACGCCGGTCCATACGGTCATTATCATTAAAGTTTTAGTTAACTCTGATATGGAAGATACATATTTTACAACCTTTGACAAATGAAATGTAAAAGGCTATATATATGATTAATTCTTGCCTCTCAATTATATTCAGTGATGTCTGTGTGTGACACTATTCAAAATCACAGCGCACCTTCACTTATAACGTCCCATTTCTCATTGTCATAAATTAAAATAATGACGTATGACAGAATAATAAACCAAACTCTGACAAATGGGACAAGAGTTTACTCACGTGTGGCTGGTTTTAACTATTTTAGTCCATTTAGAAACTTTGTTGTGTGAAAGCAAACCGCACCATTTAAAAAAAAATGTTCTGTTTTGGAACAAAACAATCGATCTATAGGCATGAAAGCACCCTTACTAGAGATGGGATAAATCGATGAATTCTTGGATTGAGATTCTTACACAAGACACGTCACTCGCATAGATTTGAATGGGGATATAACGAACTGAATATTCACCATATTGACCGCGTAGGCAATCATCAATTGGAGCCAATCATCGATTGCTATAGACTGAGGATTCACTGGAGGAGGTGCTTGAACCAGACGTGAGTTTCTGCAGATTTTGTGTGATTCGAACGTTTAGAAAGACAGTTGTTGTTTAATTTTATTAGTGATTCTTAGCACAAATATTTAATTATAGGTCTGGAAAGCAATTTTGAAGTGTTTTAGGTTTTCCCATTCAAACATAATGCTTGAACATACTGCCCAATAGGCGTTTCAAAGATGGCCACAGAGTGAATTGATTTGCCTTAAAGGGACTTTGATTTTATTCAAAACCCATTACTCGGGAGCTTTATTGAAGTAGCGGACTCCATTAATCTGTACAGATAGCTCACTCGCTCCTATTGTGAATCTGTTAAAACAACTGACGATTGCTCTACACAGTTTATTGAAACCTTTTTTGACAACTGACATATTTGCACATCTATTGACTATTTTGTACATGTTTATTTCAGCTCATTATTCATGACTTCCAAATATGGTAAAAACAGAGCTTTCATGCTAATGCCAATTACTTTGCATCTAAATGAGCTTGTAAAACCATTTCTGGGGATTTTTTTGCACTTACACCAGCCACATACCTTCTCTGTAGACATCAGCGAACAATTTAAACAAACTGTGTGTGAAAGCATTCAATAGCACCTTTAAAAATACCCATATTTTAACATGCTGAATCACTGGCAAGTGTTAGCAGGCTGAAATCCAAGACTAAGCCCGATCTGCGCCCAGGAAACCAATAACCCAGAAAGACCAGCATCCCAACCTCTTACAATGAGCACTCGCTCTCACAGTTAAAAGCTTCTCAACATGCATATGACTAACAGAGCTGGAAAATCAATCTGAGCCAATGCACGGCTGCCAGCAAAAAAGAAAAAAGAAAAACCCCTCCTGCATGTCGAAGTAGATTACTGAAAGACAGCACACAATAGCTTGAGTGGTGTCAATGGCACACTCGAGAGAACATGCGCAAACAAAAGGTAAACACTGTGAATCACAAGAATCGAGCTAAATAAGAGGCACAAACAAATGGATTTAATTCTTAAAAATGCAATCAGTCAGTTACATCACAGACGATTTGAATGCTCTCCAACGGCACAATAAGGCAGTGAAAAATAGGACTAAAAAGGATTGACGGGAATTACGCAATCAGACTTGCAACAGAAGCTAAAAAACCCATCTTTCATTTAGAACAGAAGACAAATGTGCAGACCTACTCACATAATTCTACAGCTATTATATTACATAAACAAAAAATAAACATTACTTGAATAAAAAGGCACAGATTTCAGTTACATTCGCCACTGGTCGGTCAAATAGAGCACTGCCTCAATACATTGTATGCAATATAGTGCAACAGTCAGGTTTCAGAGGCAAGATCACCATTCCTTTTCTCCAATGAGATTTTTTTTATCTATTTATACCAGTTGTGAGCTCTGAAGTCGCGAATCGATTGCATTGTTCACATTAAAAAATCTTTTTTTTTTTTTAAACAAAACTTTAATAGTACATTTTTCAAAGAAACTCTACATAGCCCATGATGCTCAACAGAACAATACCACCAATTAAAATAGCAGCAAAGCACATCAAAATATCTTTAGCTTCGCTGACTATCAAAGCTCCACAAATGACAAAATCCATCTACGCTCTCAATACATGTATACATGTGCATATTTTCCAGTGACCTTGAATTACATTTTCACTACATATAAATCAAATGTATTCATCATAGGGCTGTACGATTCTAGCAAAAATGTGAATCACGATTTTATTTGCTTAAAATCAAGATTGTGATTCTCACGATTCTGTAAATGTAAAATTAAGGTTCATATGATTAGCCTATTATTATTATTGTTAATTCTCAAACATATGGTAAAACAACAACAATAATATTAGGCCTATGTGTAGGTATACTGTTGCTTAAAATGCAAAATTTTGTATAGACATTATGGTGGACTTCAATACGTCCTGTTTGTTGATTCACAGTAAAATGATGACATCAGAATACAACTATTCATAATCATAAAGTTGATTTATGTTTAAGACATGTGCTTGTCATCTGCCATGAACAACATTATTAGACCTTTTTTCACTGGTAAAATTTGAATTTTGTCATTATCAGATTCCTTCTTGCATTATATTCAACATTATATAGAGGCTTGGGTTGTTATAGTGACACAGTAAACATTTATTTTCAGGCACAACACGGTGTTCGCTATGAAAGAAAAAACATTTCAAATGCTTGTCGTAATCATAACTGTAAAACGCCAAATGATCATTTAAATGTGCACATAGGTTTCACTTTCACCTCCTAGTGCAGCTCATGGCCGACGTCACTGTGAGAAAAAAAACACATACATGCAAATCAAACCTTTCGCAGGGCCCTCAAACAATCGCTCTGTGCAACAACCTGAACGTCATTTACAACTTTATTACCTGTTATTCACAGCCTATACAGCTTCTGTTCACTAAAGTAGGCGTCATAGATGGGCACGCGCACAATTGCGGAAGTAAACAAACACAGCACGTTATCATCACCAGCTCAAGAAGTTTGTTATTTCAGATATAGACGCGCGGCGAGCGCAAGCAAGAAAGCAAAACCGCTCGCGCTTTAGACTGCCTCGTAAAAAACTAAGGGGCACAGGGTAAATCTGGTCTTCTTTTTGGCACTGTGGCCGCTCCTCAAGAAAACAACAAGGTTTGTTTGAGCCTGGATCAACCACGGCTCGTTATTATATGTATATTTAATTACGCTGTAATCTCTCGGCTGTGTATTTTAAACATGATGGCTCTTTCGTTTTCATTCTGGCTTGTTGCCAAGCGAATGACGTATCTCTGCAAACCAATAGCGTTCAGCTGCACGTCTAGCTACGCCTTTTGGTACCCGTTCTCGTGTTTGGTAACCTTTTGAAAGGGTGCCGAAAAAGTGGTACGGTACGAACAGTTGTATTCTGATGTCATCACTTTACTGTCAATTAACAACCAGGACAAATTTAAAAAGTCAATTCAAGTCCACCATTCAAAGTCTACACAAAATTTAACATTGTAACCAACATTAGACCTACACATAGGCCTAATATTATTGCTGTTTTACCATATTTTTGAGAACAGTAATAATACCATACTAATATTAATTTACAGAATCATGAGAAATCTTAATAAAAGCAAAAAATTAAAAATTGTAATTATTATTTTAGTCAGAATTGTGCAGCCATTCTTTGAACAGCGTTTTTAAAATATATATACTTTTTTGTTTACTAAAAACACATTAAAGCGAATACAAAAAACACACTAGCATGACTATTGTTTGGTCAAAATGTGGGCCAGTACTAACATACGCTTTTGGTCGAACTAAAAACAATGTGTGTTAGGGGACAGTTCTCCCAAAATTGAAATTTTCCTTTATATTCAGAAGGCTCTAAAGTTTCATGAATTTTTCTTCTGTTGAACAACAATAACAAAAAAACTATTCTGAACCATGTCACAAAAAAAAAGCAGATGCTATACATAAAAATACTGTGCAAGTAAATGTCTATTTTCCCCAAGCAACATTCTTCAGTATATCTTTTCTAGTAAAACTGGTAAAACAAGTCAATGTTGAGTAAATGACAATTTTCATTTACAGGCAAACTATCCCTTTAAGTTACTCAAACAAGCAAGGACAAGAAAAAAAAAAATCTTCAAACATTAAAAAAAAAACACTATATTCAGCTTTAGTGAGCAACAGCATCACAAGGAACAAAGTAGCATCATGCTGAATAAATGACACCATTTCAAGGGATGTGCTTGTGTTTTATGAATGTGCCGAATGGAAATGGGCTAATGACACAGGCACGGTTGGCCGAGCCATTATATGTAAATGGTTTAGAAAACTATCCCAATAAAATTCAGAAAAGCCATTAGCAAACAACAATGCCCCGTTTTGCTAATTAAATCTACTCATGCAAGTGGTGCAGTCCATTTTAGTCTCCACTGTGGATAGCCAACTCAACCCGGTGCTAACGAGAGCCAGTTTTTGAACATGCATATCGATGGCTATGTGCAGCTTTAAGGGGTGTTCACACTTTTAGATATTAAACAGCCGGAGGTTGTCAAGTCTCTGTGCTGTTGTTTGCTAGTAGGCGTTCCTACTGGACTGCAGCATCCAACTGATTTAGGCCACTGACATCCTACACAAATATGCTGTCTCGCCAACATATAAAGTAACCAAGCACAGATTGTTATGCGTTTACAGGCCACAGTAACAGACTACAAAGAGGAATCGGTTCTGCTCATGGATATTAAAATAATGTGCAACCTAGATCCTCAATCAAAACGAATCATTATTCAATCATATAAATTCACCAACTCTGGCCTGTTATATATAGTGCATATTAAGCTTTATACATGTACTGCTCAATCATCTGATTGTATACATTTGATTTACTCCTCATTTTACTAGATAACCATAAGCGCACAATGTGCATTTCCAATTTTAAATAAATTTAAGTGGAACTTGATTAAAGTGGATATTTATTTATAAGAAAATAATGTGCCCATTTAACGGTTTACAAGTAATACATATAACAATTAATTGCCAGCTCTAAATTCATAATCTTGACAGGCCCAGTTAACATCTCAAGCCAAAAGCATTCATTTCATCACCCAGGCTCCTTGAAAACCAATCAATCATGTGCCTGTACTACAGAAAGTTGCATCAATTCGGTCAATCAGATTAGATGTTGCTAGATCAATAAAGTACGGTGTTGGCTAGAATATGGATCAAACTCTACAGTACCAAACACAAATCAGTGTAATACAAAATAAAATGCAAACAACCGAAACACCTTTTAATTTGCATTGAATTTATCAAAAAGTAGTTATAATAATATTAATAATAATAATAATAATAATAATAATAATAATAATAATAATAATAATAATAATAATAATAATAATAATAATAATAAAAATAATAATAATAATAACAACAACAACAACAAATTAAAATTCAAATCTTGGCACGTTTACGATTCGAATTAAACAAAAATCCTTATCCTTATAATTTTACAAAATCAGAAATTGTGTTTGTGTAATTGTGTTGTCACAATACTAGTGTTTTCACGATAAGGCATGGGACGATAACCGTTTTCAAGGTATACCACAGTTTGGAAAAGTCAAGGTTTTAAAACCACCAAAATTTTCTGCTATACCGTTCCTACAGTATATGTAAGATTTTTAAAGAGTTTTTTACGACAACAGTATCTCCAGCAGAAATATCAAAATATCCAGATATCCAAAGATGCAGTTTTAAATTGTAAAGAAATCTGTTGGTGAAACTAAGGAAGAAAGAAGTCGTCAATGATTTATTTGAATTATACAGCCTGACATGTTTACTGCTCCAAAAATGTTTCTCAAGATAAAATATATTGTGTTCAGAGGGTAAAAGTTTTTTTTTTTTACCCAGACATTTAAAATATCATATTTTAGAGCCGTAATCACAATACTGTCAAACTGATATTTTTATTAAAGGTTATCATACCGTTAGAATCTTATACCGGCCCGTGCCTAGTCACAATACTGGATTTCAGTGCCAATTGGTACTGAAATATTAAAAACATCCATATCCCGCTTTAAGCACCATTGACCGTTGATGTGTGTTCATGTGCTCAACAGAAACTATTGTGATTGGCCCTGAAGGTCATCACTTTAATGGTCAACGAGCTCAATGACGCTTAAATGTTAGTGGGAAATGGACATTTTTAAAATTTCAGTACCAAATATCAGTATTGTGACAACAAGACACGATACTGGAATTTCCAATAATATCGATATTTAACAATTTGATGCTGTGGGAAACAAATTCGTCAACATTAAAAAGTATGCAAATTACGTAAAGACTATATATTGCTTATACCAGGTACATCAGCAGTCCTTCGGTCAAAAAGGCAATAAATTACCAAAAATAATTTAGTGCAATCTCATCTTATTTTCTGATTAAAACAAACTTGTTACACATCTTAATATTGTTATCAATTATTAATCTCCCTTCTGGTGAAGAGGAGGAGAAAAAAAAAAAGAAAAAAGTATGAGAGCCAAACAGAGAGCCTATGCTATTGATAGATACTAACCGATATACATTTTGACAACACTTTGTACTACAAAAATATTTTGTAACCACTAGTGATGCACTGAAATAGCTGTTTTACAGAAACACAGAAATACTTAATTTGGCCAAAATAAAAAAAACAACAACAAGTTCTGTAATTGCTTCAGGGTAAACTTTTTTTTCTGATGTTGTTCCAAGTGACAAAACCATTTGCAGAACAGTTCACTGTGAACATGCCAACTTTCGACATTTGAGCCAAACAAATTTGACGTATTTCTTTTCTAGAAGTATTTTGGTCACAGTTAAGTGTGCCCACACTGCTGACAGGCTTACCTGTAGTTGCTACTTATCCACATTGTGTGAAAGCAACAGACACCACCACAGTCAAATGCATCATCACAGAAACACTCACAAATACATCTAATATTCTGCCTTTAAAGTATTTGGGCTACACCATTTCAGTTGGGAAAATTCATTGAATTACTACTAAAACAATATTCAGATTTACAGCACTGAAAGGAAACCATGACTGCAAGTGCAAACAACCCATAACCCTATAGTGAGTCTCCTGCTTTGCATCAAGACGTACTTCCACTGAATGTCATTAATCTTAGCCTAGGAGGCCGGTTAAGGGTTTGTTTAAGCACACAGATAACACTGTTTGATCTCCCATTCAGACTAATGAATGCAGAGCACCGTGACCCTCAACATCAGCCGTTATTATTGTAAATCTGAAAATTGGGACCATACCGTGAAAGGATGTTCCTGCTGTTATTCTCTTGCAGCAAAACTGCTGAAATGCAAATCACACCTGCTTATACAATTATTGTGTTTAAGGAGTCTGGCATTGAGATGCGTGACCATAAAGTTCCTGATTATGAATTTGACCTAAATTAATCCACCCTCATTTACCACCTTGAGACTTTATATATATAACAGTGTCATAAACAGGTGCGACTGCTGCTCTTAACTGAAGACATAGGGAAACGCTAGACAGTGGAGCTAAATGTTGAAGAAAGGGAAGTAAATGCTTTTGAGTCTCGATTGGATGTAATTACAGCACAAGGGGTTTAACTCAAACCTTATGATTCATGAATGGATTAAACATTTTAGCGCTAAAAATACACCATTAGTCCTAAAGCAGAAGTTAAAAGCTTGAATGTGACAACTCGGTGGATCAAGAGAATTACACTTATCTGCAAATCTGACAGTGTTATGAAACAGAGATTTCTTTTCTTTTCTTTTTAATGAATAATCCCCAACTGCAAACATTAAAAGTATCAGGACATGATGTTACGGTACAGAAAGTCATCTTAAAACTTGATTAATATAGTTTTATTTCCAAAGATTTCTTTTTAATGACTGTTCCATTATATAACATGTAGTGCTGAAGTAACTATTGCAAACTCCTGCCAATTCAAGTTTTACCATTTACTAATAAGCAGCAATTACTATTTAAATATTTACAAGTTCCTGTCAAGTTCCTGTTTTAGTTCCTGTTACAGATGGCCACTTTTAGTGTACACCTCCATCATAATAACAGCCAATAACTGAATTCAAACTTGAATTAATGATGCTAATCGACTTTTAATCCTTAATGGATTGCTAGTAATTAACAATGACAAACAGCGATTCATATTAAGAATCTGTGATCCAACTGCAACTTCTTTGTTTATTTTTCACATTCATTACTACTCATGAGATAATACCACTTATTTGTTTTATTCATTATTTAAATAGTGAAAAATAACTATTCTGTTGTTCTTGGTTAATGTAAATTTCATACTAAAGCAGATATGCCCTAACTAGGAACCATGGGCCAAAGTTGGCCCATGGTAACCTTTAATTTGCTCCGTCATCCCATCAGAGAAGAGGGCTGGAGTTAGTAGCTTTAAAAATATATATATTGCTTTATTTTAAGCTACAAAAAATTATAAATTATTATTTAATGAATATCCTGTTGCTCAATAGATACACCACAACTCAGAAATCCTCTGTGAGCAAATCAAGTCAAAGGCAGGTGCAGCTTGACTAGTGTATTCAGCATTAAACTTCATTGTGTTATAAATTGAATTCTTATGTTTTCATTATAATAGGTTAATTATAAAGGGTTAAACAATATATAATTCATTACTTAATCTGATTAAAGTCATGTTTTTTATTAATTTTGAAATAAATGAGGACATTATTGATGGCAACTTTGTTATCCAGCTTGATATTTACCTTTGGCCCACGACTCTCAATCAAGTTTGGTATTTTACCTTTCATAACAAAAAGTTTGGGCACCTCTGCACTAGAGTGATGTATTAAGGTATCAACTAGGGCTGCTCAATATTGGAAAAATGTGATATTGCAATTATTAATTTTTTTCTGCAATAAATATTGCGCAAGATAAATTGAATAGCACTATTTGATGGTTTTCTAATGAGTCTAATAGTATTGAGCTACAGAAATTGAATAATCACAATGAGACAATTTGTCTTATTTCTATTTGAAATATCAACAAATTCTTAGATCAACAAAAAACATCGTTTTGTTTTCAGAAAAAATAAGTCAAAATTAAGAATTTTGCCCTAAAACAAGCAAAACTATCTCAGAGGGACACTATCTAACTATCTTTGTCATGCGCTGTGTCTGAGCTCCAGCAGTCAGCAGGTGCTCAGAGTACAAAACTACAGAGAGCATTGCCCATCAGACAGTTTATCAAGGATGTACCGTTGGATAGCGTCTGACTATAGTTGTTAAACATGATATTTAATTAATCTTTTCTCTATCTAAAGAATCTTCTAAAGAACCAACCAAGTTTGTCGACGCCATTATAATGACACAGATCATTCTGCCTAATCATGCCAGAGTCACATGGAAAAAAGTGATTGACAGGTGGTAATTTGTGCAACTTATCTTTATTTATTTATTATTATTTGGTTACGGGTAAAAGAAAGACCATGCGGGTCAGGTAGTTGAAACGGAAGGGTACAAATAAATAATTTGTTATGAATTAATGAATTATTCATAATTAATTCACCCCCGCCTACGACGACAATGTCCATCGCGATGTTTCACATTAGACAGAGCACAATACCAAATTGGTAGACATTGACCAACTCTAATGAATACTTAGTGCTTAAATACAATATACAAATATACAATATACAAATACAATTCTTTAGCTCCTGGTCAACTATTGACCAGCAAACTAATTCAGGCTTAACATTGTTTATCTTGCGATGTGACGATAGCAGATGCACAAATTGCAATATCGATGTTGAAACGATACATTGTGCAGTATCAACTATCTTTTCTTACTAGTACGGTATTGATTTGTTTTACCACTTACTAATCATCATCATAAGGAACAAGTACTTATTGTTAACAGCAACTACTAAATTAGTCATAAGTAGGTCCACACGGAATCTGCGCGTGCAGAAATCCACAGATTTTTAGCCCATCATTGCTTCTATGCATTTACGGGTGTTAATGTGTGTAAACTTATATTTATTCAGTTTTTAAATTCATTTCACTAATATTATTGTGATATAATTTTAAAATGTTTTATATGATTTATTTACAACACAGTTTGCAAAGTAATATGCTGTGTGTTTTAGCAGATATATTATATGAGAGATTTGCTTTGTTTACCAAATAAGTGGATCTAATTGGATTTGCATTGTAAACATTAAAGTTAAAAATGTATTACCTTTTGTTTTCATATATTACATTTTTAGTTATGATACTTCTAAAATCATTCCGCATAAATCCACAGATTTTTTGCACAATTCTCTGCAGAAACAGAAAAATATGGCAGATTCTGCCTGGCCCTATTCTTAAGTAACTGTAGACATTGCCAGTTGAATTAATTAATATTCAAGTAACTAGCAGCGAATGGAGCATGCAAAGAATATATATTCATGATAAATGGTGTTAGTTTCTAACAATAAGCAATATAAACAAACAGAAATCCACATTAAATGTGTGATCCAATATAAAGAGATCTTTTTGTCAAAGTAAAAAGCCACTATTCTACAGTTACAGCAAATTTATCACTGGATATGTTTAAGACATCATTTCTGACTAGTGATAGTTTTAACACTTACTAAAGATAAACAAGTACTTATTTGCAATATAATTGCTATTACTCAAACAGTTTTTTCCTGTTCTAGGTTAACCAGAACTAATTGACTACACACTAGAGTTTGTGTGCATTTCACTTACAACTCATTGTACTCGTGACTAGTAGACCAGTAATAAGTCATGAATATGTAATGGTGAATGGTTACTTGGTCTAATTGTTATTAGCTTGATCACTATTTAATTTTCAATAAGCAACAGTAACAACAACGCATTACAGCACATTTTAAGAAATAAATGCTTTAAAAAGGCAGAATAATATAAGAAATAACACTTAAAAGTTTGTATTTTCTGATAATTTGGATTTTCAGGAAACCTTGCATCAGATCTCAGCAGATAATCATTTGTGTATTAAAACAGCACATTGCTATATCGTAACAACCATTACAATTTCGTTTATGGAGAATTATATATATTTTTAATAAAAGATGGAGGGCAGCTGCCATGCGGTTACGTGTCAAAATTGTCAAGCATGGACGCAAAGCAAGAGACTAAACGCTTCCTGAAACAATTACAGTCGGATGAATGAAGTATCGCGGCGGCGGCTTTGTGCAGCCCGCACTGACAGTTCATTGACGGCGAGAAAAACCGCACATTACACACGCAAACGTCAGATGATAAATGCGCCACAACCCGCCCGCTTTGATACTCACCAAGGGTCAAACTCGTGAATGATGCTCTCGAAGCGAATAACTGCGAAAAGTCGCGAGCTGAACCCTGCCAGCCAGGCCAGAAAGAGAATGGTGAACGACAGCAAAGACTGCCATCCCGCCGGCTGCGTCAGTCCTCCGGAAAGGCCTCCTCCGCTGCATCCAGCCGGGGAGTTGGTTCGTCCATTCCCGGAGACCGAACCTCCGGCGTTGGAGCTCGCTTTGTGCTTGCAGTCGGAGGCGGTGTGGTGCTCCGCCATGTTCTGGAGGATTTGGTTAGGAAAGCACTTCCCACCGCCACGCACCCCTCTATCCACCAACCCGCTCCCTCCGCGGCGCCAATATTTCTGCGCAACCAGGCCTTCGCTCCAATTGCAGATATACGGCGTTGCGTGTTCACGATCGGGATTTATTTGCAGCAGAATCCGCGTTTGAGTGGCATGCTAACCGGCTTGTACCACTCAGCAGCACAGCACACGAGATCCACGGGCAGTGGTGGGGGAGAACAGGGCGGGTCTGCTCCAAACAGCAGGAAGAGCCTTCAGCCTCTCATAGCGAGACAGGTAGAACGAGGCGGGTCGTCCGCGCGACGGCTTCAGCCAATCTGCTGCAAGCAAACCACTGACAGCAGCCAATCAGATCGCGCAGAGCCTGGAACGTTGACAAACACAAACGGAAAAACGTTGACGGGAGATGGGCCAATGCTGTGTTTGGTCTCCGGTTATGGACAGTCGTTTGGGCCAATCGGAATGAAGAACATTCGCGGCGCTCTACCGTGAAGGACCAATGAAATAAATGAATTTTGCGTCAAAAAACTCCCTGTTCTGCCTCCTTTGCACAGGCCACTACGTAAGCAATATTTTTATGCGGATGTCAAGAGATGGATTTGACATGACGATGTATATCAGGTTATATGGCGAGATTAACGCACAATATCAAACAAACAAGTCATTATTCAATCACCTTCATGTTGTTCCGTCGGATATGATACGCATAAATGGATAGTTCACATAGAAAATGAAAATTTAGGCTACTTTCAAGTACATTAAAGTTTATTTTTTTCTCTTCAGCACAAAAGAAAATATTTTGAAGAATGTTGGAAACATTAAACATTGACATGGTATAAAAAATTCAATGGCTAACGGCTATCAACATTCTTCTGTACAGTAGCATATATTCAAATTTTATTTTCATAGGAAAGCATTTGGTTTTCTTTTTTAGGTGAACGATCACATTAATGTTATATTAAAGAAGTAACCAACTTCTTGGATGACTACAGTGAGTTAATTTGCATTTTATGAAGAGATACAGGGTCATAACCAACTAAATATAATCGGTTTCAGCATATTTGCACTGCAGAGGTAGCAGTTCAAAAGCTGCATTATCTGGCATTTAGATGAACACGCAGGGGCAGACTTAACCAATTAGCGAGGTAAGCAGCCGCCCTGGGAAATTAGAGGGTCCTAAAATTGTTCATATAGCTCATTTCTAAATTTTCTATCATATGTTGTCAAATCTGTCTATAACCATCATGATTTTCATGTTATTACTTATTTTTTCAAAACTGAGGGCCCTCATAAATAGTGGAACGTTCCTTACATAGCCTACTGCACATGCAAATATTAAAATCTAATCACAAATATGGCTTATTAACTGTACATATAGTTAGTTTGTGAACTTGTTTTTTATTTGTGAGTTTATTGCATTACATTTTTATATTAAGAAGATAAATGTTACACTTAAAATATATTTTAACATTTTAAGATGGTAGTTTAAATATTAGCAGTTTATTTACAATATATATATATAGAGAGAGAGAGAAAGAGAGAGAGAGAGAGAGAGAGAGAGAGAGAGAGAGAGAGAGAGAGAGAGAGAGAGAGAGAGAGAGAGAGAGAGAGAGAGAGAGAGAGAGAGAATGTTTTAAGTTTCAATGTCTATGGCTCATATCTGGAATTGCTTAGGGCCCCCAAATCACTAAGTGTCACTCTGTGTACACTCTCTGTATTGCAAAGAGATGCCATGCATGAATGCATGCACTGTTACAACTTTATAAATAACATTATGAATTAAACATAGAATGATATACAGTTGAAGTCAGAATTATTAAAAATCTTTTTTTCTTTTTTAAATATTTAAAATATCCCAATAAATATAAATATCCCAAATGATGTTTAACAGAGCAAGGACATTTTCACAATAGTCTGCTAATATTTTTCTTCTGTAAAAAGTCTTATTTCTTTACTTTCGACTAGATTAAAAACTGTTTGAATTAAAAAAAAACATTTTAAGGTCAATATTATTTAAGCTATATATTTTTTCGATAGTCTACAGAACAAACCATCGTTATACAATAACTTGCCTAATTACCCTAACCTGCCTAGTTAACCTAATTAACCTAGTTAAGCCTTTAAATGTCACTTTAAGCTGTATAGAAGTGTCTTGAAAAATATCTAGTCAAATATTATTTACTGTCATCATGGCAAAGATAAAATAAATCAGTTATTAGAAATGAGTTATTAAAACTATGTTTAGAAATGTGTTGAAAAAAATATTCTCTCCGTTAAATAGAAATTGGGGAAAAAATAAACAAGGGAGCTAATAATTCAGGGGGCTAATAATTCTGACCAACTATATAGAAGATCCATATGGAATATTTGAAATAATGGGGGAAGATGTCTTCTGCTGATTCATTCAAAGTGCCTTATTCAACCAGAAACAAATATACCACCCTTATCAATGGATCATTGTCAGTTAGTCCAAGGACACTGAATAATTCATGAACGAAACATCAATGTCTTGTTAGGAATAAAATGAGTCTATATGGTTAATAATGTGTCAAAAATGATGCTTAATATTAATTTAAATACAGCCTATAATTTAATTTAATTATTCATATACCACTTGCTATATAACAGTGATAATATTTCCAAACCAGACTGTCGAACCTAAAACCAGACAGATTGCCACCCTATATCTCCATGCTTTGCTTTTGTCTATATTTGTTATGGCAGCTATTAACGCCTACTTTTGGACACAATATGAACACATACTGCACAGTAAATCTGTGGGTAAACTGCAGCTTCACTGCAGCACTGAAAGGATTTTAACAAAGAGGATTCAAACAAAAACACCCGGAGCATACAGCAAAAATATCATGTTTTTAATCTGTATTCATAGAAAAAATGGGTAAACATCTCGGTATTAACCTTTCAGTGCACCGCTGTTGTCTTTTTAAAATCTGAATGACTTTATAGTTAACAAACAGCAGCTACAATCTTCCCATATGTATCCTGGAAAATAATATAGCACTGTCATTATTTTTAATACTGAGGGTGTGGACAGAATGCTTTTCATTCATGTGAATATTTAAACAAATGCTTACCTCATGCTCATCACGATCTATCAAAACTTCATTCATTAAATAAGTATAGCATATCTAGAAAGCTTACCGTTATGTTACCATACCACAGGACGGCGATCTGAATTTCACAGAGTGAATTCTCTGCCTTGATCAGATTCTCTTGTGTTCTTCTGTATCCCTGTTAAAACTTGATCTCTCTACGATTTAATTCCAGGTTTTGCATGCCTGGAAACACACTTTTTCAAAAACCACATGCAGTGTAGATCATACGCAGGCTTTTTTTAAAGTTGTGTGCAGCCCAGCATGCAGAGATCGCTCTGAATCTCGCACAGACACAGTGATAGAAAATATCAGATCTTTTCAGAAAATTAGTAGTACATTTCTGACAGGAATATCACGCTGAGGATTGTTTGCTGTGGATTAAAGAAGGTAAGAATGTTGTTCAGACCAATTGTCTTGCTTCATCAGGCCTCAATGTATCTTGTCTGCACTGTAAAAATTCTACATTAAAAATCTGTAACCTGTTTAACAGTAAGTTTCTTTAATATAGACAGTGAATAACTGTAAATGCTAGTTGATCATTTGGAAAAATGTCAGAATGTAGATTTTTTCTGATGAATCATCTGTTGGAGCCCGCATGGACCCAAGATTCTTACAGAAATAGTCAAGTTTGGTGAAGGAAAAATCATGGCTTGGGGTTACATTCAGTATGGGGCGTGCGAGAGATCTGCAGAGTGGATGGCAACATCAACAGCCTGAGGTATCAAGACATTTGTGCTGCACATTACATTACAAACCACAGGAGAGGGCAAAATCAGCAGGATAGTGCTCCTTCTCATACTTCAGCCTCCACATCAAAGTCACTGAAAGCAAAGAAGGTCAAGGTGCTCCAGGATTGGCCAGCCCAGTCCCCAGTCATGAACATTATTGATCATGTCTGGGGTAAGATGAAGGAGGAGGTAATTGAAGATGAATCCAAAGAATCTTGATGAACTCTGGGAGTCCTGCAAGAACGCTTTCTTTGCCATTCCAGATGACTTTGTTAATGAGTTATTTGAGTCATTGCTTGGACGACTGCATCATGTACGGATGCAGTCCTACAAGCTCATGGACACATACACAATATTAATTCTTTTTCCACTTTTTCTACATTATTTCTGTTAAGAGACAAGACTTTTGTCTAAGCAAAGACAGACCTTACTGTCCTAATTAAATAAATACAAATCAAGGCATGATCATATTTTATTTTGGTCAAATAAGCGTAATCTAGAGGCCTTTGCCTTTTATATAAACCACTTCCGATACCAACTGATCAACTAGAAATAAAGTTATTATTCATTGTTCCTAAAACTTGGATAGGCAACAAGATTTTGTCAGGTAGTGTAATGTTGATAAATAAACTTCATTGTACTGCTTTAATTTTACATGTTCCCATGTTTAGTAGTTGTGTAAATTGGCACTAAGCACCTTCTATACAACGGAGTAAATAAGTATTCAACACGTCACCATTTTTCTCAGAAAACATTTCTAAAAGTGCTGTTGACTGGCAGCTTAATGACGGCACTCATACTATATGTAGAATAAAGTCACATGCATTGTTCAGCTGTAATTTTTTTTCACAGACTTCAACAGAGTGTAAAAATCTTGATGGTTCTGTGGGTCTCGTCTATCAAACCTGACCTTTATTTTGGCCTTATCTATTGGATTCAAGTCAGGTGTTTGGCTGGGCCATTCTACAGCTTGATTTTCTTTCTCTGAAATCATTTGAGAGTTTCCTTGGCTGTGTTTTGGATTATTGTCTTGCTGAAATGTCCACTCTGGTCTCATTTTCATCATCCTGGTAATGTAGATGTTGGACTGAAGCAGCTAGTATTCATTTACAATGAGGAAGGTCTGAGGGTTGCTGAAGAACTACTGAGAGATTTCAGCTGCTGTCTGGGCTTTCACTGCCTTTTTACACCAAATTTAATGTTCAAATGTAGTGTTCAAATTTAATTTTTCCTGTATCAATTCGTTTTATTACACATAACTTCTTTTGGAAACTAATTTGTTTTATATTTTGCATATATGCATTTCATTGGTTGTTATCAACAATTGGTGAATATTACAAGTCAGCGGCACCTTTAGGTGGCATGTTCAATACTTATTTGCCCCATTGTATTAGTATGCTATTCATCTGCTTGTGGGTAAAGTTGTTTCTGATGAGCTCTGATTTATCATATGACTTTCTCATCCACTCCTGTTTATGGTTGTGTTTTTGTCTGTATAACAAAGTTGTTAGTACTTCAAAACATTAGCATAATATTTTTTAACGGTTAAATAAATTCCAGCAACCACAGCTACTATTTTTTGTTTACCAGAAATTTTATGGATTTGTTTTTACAGTGTGGACTTAAATTTTACTAATTTGGATAATTTTTTTGACTGTCAAAGTTTTGGTAGATATTGAATTGCATTTTCTGAATCACCAAGAACTTCTTTAATGCTCTACTGAAGAAAAAAAGTCACCTACATCTCAGTTGGCCTGAGGGTGAGTAAATTAACATCAAATGTTAATTTTTGAACAAACTATCCCTTTAGCTAAGTACATTAAGCCATATTTAAACACATAAATGTGTTTTAATAGCAAAAACACTTTCGTACTCAATCTATTTTTAACATCGCTTTGCTTTTTTTCTTGAAGGTCAAGCTTCTTTTAAACAACCTTCATCAGTCAGTGGATTTCTGACTTGAATCCAAGTTGAAGTTATCCATTAATGAGACATTAGTAGTAGTCGCAAAACTAGAGGTTAAACATTTGGTCTAGTTAAACATGACTCTATACAGAGTGCAAGGAATCCGTCTCTGCAGACTCAATCCAACATTAAGCATGTGTCAATATCACTGTGTTGAAAAATCAATAGATGCATTTAAGCCCATTGATTTTTGTCTTTCTGTATGTTCTGCTTGGCATCTGGGGTGGGAACAAGTCTATATTTCCTTGGACATGTGGCTTTGGTTATGTTGTATACCCAACACATGTTGGATAGTTTCATTTGCAAAAGGAAAAAATGGTTGTGCCCTGAAAGTATTTGAATATTAATGGCCTTATTATTTTCAACAGAAACAAAATTGGGGCAAATGGTTTGAATAAATGATATGCATGTTAAAACAGATCACAGTAGCTAATAGCACTTTTTAAATGTGTCAAAGGTTTTCAGGCAGCTTTTGTTCGGTTTGTGGAACAGTTTTAATGAGTCTCTGCTGACATCCACAGTTTTCCTCATGCCAGTGCAATTAATTTCATTTCAATTCAATTCAATTCAATTCAATTCAGTTCAATTCAATTCAATTCAATTCATCTTTATAGCACTTTTACAATGTAGATTGTGTCAAAGTAGCTTAACATAGAAGTTCTAATAAATTAAAATCGTGTCAGTCCAGTTTTCAGAGTTGAAGTTCAGTTTAGTTCAGTGAGGTGAGGTGTAATTTTCACTGCTGAAAGTCCAAACAGAAGAGCAAATTCATCGATGCAAAAAAAGAAAAAAGAAACATCTGGATAAAAATGCAGACTATAATAAATCTTTTATTCAATATTTATTTATCATTTCACTATTTTAAATATTGACAATATCAACCTTTTTTCTATTAGATTTAACAAAAAGAGAGGATTTATGTATTTTATTTAAATATTCAGAATTAAAGTCATTGAAATGTAATAAAAAGTCTGGCATAAAAGTCACCTTTAATTTTACTAACGGCCCTCCATAAATAAAAGATAATTGTTGAATTTTTTTTTTTAAATCGTGCGAAGCAAAGATTAATCATATAAAAAATTATATATATATATATATATATATATATATATATATATACAGTTGAAGTCAGAATTATTAGCCCCCCTTTGATTCTTTTTTTCTTTGATTCCACCAGTTTCGATACAGCCACATCGCCACATCGCTTTGCTGCGAGTGTGATATTACGTTTATCCAACAGTTCAACGACATAATCGTGTGTATAAAAAAGAAAATAAAACATGGACAGTCTCAAAAATCCTTTTGAGGAACTTCTTTCTTCCGCTGCAGCTGACGGTCAGAACAGCTGAAACAGTTACAAATTCACCAACGTCATTTTAGAGGTATTTGAATGATTCTGTAGCGTAATGTCTAAAGTGATGACAAAACGTGATTTTTGCTCACATTTGAAAACTTTAAGGCTGAACGGCATGAAATGCAATCGTTTTACAGAGATTTCCCAGTTTTTCTCAATCCTGCCAAGGCCAAGCAAAGCAAACAGTACCAGTTTCTGTGGTATAAATACAGCACTACAACATACAAAAAAGAGAGAGATTGACTTAGAATGTCACTTACCTGATTTATAATGATTTGTACAGCTATAATTTGAAACTTGGCACTGAGAAAAAGCTGCTTTTCTCCCCTAAGGACGCAGTCTCTGTTTCCATCTTGTGGCAGAACGTCAACTGTCACTTTCTTTGGTCTGCTCAGGCAGGTTGGCTCAGACAGGCTGATGGTAGCCGATGCACTGAATCCAATTCTCCGAAATTATGAATATTTAATATAGGCACTATCCTTATAAATAAACTGCATAGATGCAATCTAAATAACTACATTCTTCACTAAAAAGCCTTAAAAGTACATTATGTTGCCCAACAGCAGCAATATTTGTCAGAATGTAGATTGTCCTCTGCCTGCCTGCTGTATGTGGGCGAAGTAATAGACAAGGGTGAAAAGTGAAGAGGCGGTAAGTGTAAGTGTTCAGCCAATCAGATTCAAGAACCAGACAGAACTGTTGTATAAAAATAATAATATGTATAAAATACACACACACTGTGAAAAGTTGACTCAACTTAAAATTTTAAGGCAACCAGCTTCAGGATATTTTTAAGTTTACTCAACTTTAATTGAGTCAAGTGCAGTACTTGCAGTAAAAGCTCTGCAGCAAGTTGCCTTACAATTTTGAGTTGAGTCAACTTTTTTTTACAATGCACAAACATAAAAAAGATACAAAACATTTTTACATAGATAATTAAATGTATTTATAATTTGTATCATATACATATATGTTTTATATCTAAATAAAAATAAACATTTTCTCAAATACACAAAAATATTTTCTCCAAAAAAAAAAAAAGGATTTATGGATGAGATTATTTGAGAATTTTTGCCCAGCATTCATTTTTTTAATTCGAAGCCATTGGATTATATATTATTTATATACTTATTTATTGATGTTTTCTAATTTACTCTGAAGGAACATAAAACTGACATAAAAACGTGTTTAATATTAAATATTAATTTATTGGTTTGTGCAGTAAAAGAAATAAATGAACTGATGCGTTTAATCTATACTTTGCTATTTATTTTTATAATTTACATTGAAAGTTTGTACCTGATACTGTTTGTTATACTTGTAAATCTGAAATGAAAGATGTTATAAAATAATCTAAATTAATATTTATTATAATTATTTAATCTGGGCGTCACGGTGGCGCAGCGGGTAGCATGATCGTCTCACACAATAAAGTCGCTGGTTTGAGCCCTGGCTGATTTCTGTGTGGAGTTTGCATGGTTTCCTCCGGTTTCCCCCACAGTCCAAGGACATTCACTATAGGTGAACTGAATAAGCAAAATTGGCCGTAGTGTATGTGTGTGAATGCGAGAGTGTATGGGTGTTTCCCAGTGTTGGGTTGCGGCTGGAAGGGCATCCGCTGCGTAAAACATATGCTGGATAAGTTGTCGGTTCATTCTGCTGTGGTGACCCCTGATTAATAAAGGGACTAATTCGAAAATTAATGTCAGTTGCATTTTGATATTTAAGTCATTCATATCTAATAAATGCTAATAGATATTGATATATTTCCAGTTTCTCAACAAATCTCAAATATCCAGTTTTCTTTCTCAATCATTGGATGTTTTCATATTAAAGAAAACATAAATACTGATGAAGCAATAGTTTTGCTAAATGCTCAGTGTGTTCTTGTTGAACTCGTTTCTTGGTGCCATAATTTGACTTTAACTGTTTCTCAATGGCACCAGGAAACCAGAAACTTACTTCTATTTAAATGCCAAGCCAATTACACACTGCAGTCTGTGACATTAACATCCGGTTCTAAGAATCGCTTCCTTCTCTTTTATTGTCCTCTGTGGTTTCTTAGTCTCAGTGAAGGAGAATGAATGCAGAAAGTTTAGGCAAAGGGATCCGACTTCATCTGCTGGTGGCTCAGATGAGGATAATGAAGTGAAGTGTGTGTCTGTTCAATAGAAGAAAAAGCAACTCTGAAAGACTTCTATATTCTCGTGTGTGTTCATTTGTTGTGAATGATGAAGTTACGATCACAGCGCTGCGGGCCTTTATATCTCTAAAGACAACTTCAGCTATAGGCGGAGGAAACGGCTGATGGCTGCGTCTGGATTAAGAGCTCACTTTGATTCAATGCTTATTTGATTGTTAGTTCATCTGCTTGTTTATGTTACTGAGGACTCAGTTCACTGATGTTGACAGAAGGCACATTACAGTTGCCAGTTAAATAGGTGAAACTTACTTTGAGCGTGAGACCGGAAATAAGGGTTTAATTCATTTGTTTATTATATTGACATTATAATACACTGTAAAAAAGTGATTATTTACCTTTACTTAAAAGGGAGTAAACCCATTGCCTCAAAAGTTCCAAGTTACTAAAGGTTTACTCTCTTTTAAAGTTTATTTAACTTATTTTTTATGATTATGCACACAGTTAATTAACTCAAAAACTTACTTAGCAACGGTTTACTCCCTTTTTCAGGTAAAGTCGTAATCGTTTTAAAAGCAACAAGTTTAATCGCTTATTTTAAGTAAGATTAATAAATTCTTGTCATAGTATATGGATGCATACACTGAAAAAAAGTTATTCAAAGATGATTCCTTTGATTTACTCAATTTTTTACGTTAAGTGGTTGCAAACAATTTATTTGGGCTGAATTTAAACAAACAAATTAAGTTGAACATTGCTCAATTTAATTTGTTTGTTTAAATTCAACACAAATAAATTGTTTGCAACAGTTTTGCATGCAACACTTTTTTCAGTGATAGTTTGATCATTATTGACTGCAATCAATACAAGTGTGGTGTTTTTCAGGACCATTTGTTCATTGGATTAACCCTTTTTGGTCACACTTTAATAAGGTTCAATTAACTAACATTAGTTGATGTATTTACTAACATGAACTCATTCATTCATTTATCTTCGGCTTAGTCTCTTATTTATCAGGGGTGGCCACAGTGGAATGAACCGCCGCCAACTATTCCAGCATATGTTTTGCCCTTCCAGCCGCAACCTAGTACTGGGATAACTAATATGAACTAAGAATGAACAATACTATACTGTCTTTATATTAACTTTAGACACAATTACTTTTATTGTTAACATTTCCCTCTCTTAATTCAATCCCACACAAAGAATGCTGGGAACTATTAATCCTTAACCAGGTAGTTGGACTGACACAATTCCTTCATATTGTCCCAACACAAAACACTTAATTTAGCTTAATGGTTTAAAATTTTAAGTGGACTGAACATAAAACAAAGAAACTGGCCAAAGAAATTACAAGAGCTGTGTTGTTTCAGCTCACTTTAAATATGTAACTTGAACAAGCAGCAGTAGTCATTTTTTTGAGTGTAGAAGGTGCGTATTTACATCAAACAAAAGTGTATTTTGATAAAGCCATGGCTGAGTTTGAAATCATTGGATTTGTCATCATTACATCCTATGGGACTGTCAAAATTGTGTTCATGGATGAGCTAAAGAATTCAAAAGTTGTAATCATGATAGTATGAAGCAGAGTAAGGGGACATTCACATATCACATACTGTACATGAAAAGCATGATGCAAATCGCTTCCATCACCATTTTTTACGCACTTTTGTGGTGGTGCACCTGTGGCGTCTGTCATTTATAGGCAACCATCAACCGTTCTCTCAGGGGATGACAAAAAGACAAGCCATTGCTGCAGCTTTGATACAAGTTTTATTTATGGAGAAAGTTAAAAAGCACTGCAGTGTTTGGGTGGCCTGCGTTTGTCTGAGTAAATTAGTCTACAGTTATTATATATTCCATGCAAAGTATGAAGCTGATTGGTTAGTTCTAGTCACATGACATTTTATTTAGAAAATTTGAGACCAGGTGGAAATTTGGAAAACCAGGTGCATCTGGAAAACACGAGCGCACCACATTCACATTGCTCCTATCCCCAAGCCTCTCCAACTTGAACGTGCAAAAGACTATTATATCAACGGCCCCTTAGTAGAATGAGAGCGATGAAGAGTCAAGTGTAATGCAGCTTAAAAGCAGCAGAGCTTTTATTAAGCCACAGTCGACTGCTTCCAGTTCGTCTGGTCATGATCATGTGGGGAAGAAGCAGTGCTGTTTTATCATAAACCCATTTTAGGGTTCCATATAATTTTGGTGTTTTGTTGTTTTCTATAAAACCAGAAATCAAGGGTGTATGACATCATTAGCATGCCAACACAAAACACGAGCCGTCTCACTAGTTAAAATTGATTATTTCTCTTACACTAGCCCCTTTCACACAGTGATACCGGTAAATACTTGAAAAATTTACGGCACGACTTTAAATTAAAAAAAGCACTGTGCACACTGTGCAGGCGTGGACGTTACGGAATTTTTCCGGAAAAGACCATTCATACATCCATTCCAAAATACCGGTAAATTCTGACATCAACCAGAAATGACCTCCAAATGGCTGGGCCTGTATTTGTAAACATTTGACTACATTACAAACTCTATGGATGGATCAGTATAGTGAACAACTTCGATGAAAACATACAGAGCAACACTTTCGCATGTCGAGATGTAGATGATATGTGTGTGCTGGCGCTCACTGGCTGCTTCACGGGCACATGCGACTCATCAAGCAACTGACGGAAGCAGAGCTTGATTCGTACTCGTAATCAGGACTTCGTGTTCGTGGTGAAACTGTAATTCGTGTTTGTAAAGTACACCCATCGTAAAATTATCAGTCATATACAAACAGACAAAGAAAATGTTGTATCTGTGTCTGTTGTAATCGCAGATTTCAAAATTGTACCCTCGTAAAATTACGAGTACGCTTCGTTTTCCTTTACGATTTTATAATTACGGATGCGTGAATTTTATTTACGCACGAAATATTTATGACAGTGATTTTATTCCATAGTTATCTGACTAACTTCTAGCTGTTAATGTGTCTGGGAAAATATTCCAAGGCTTTTATTTCTATAAACCGCGCGGACGTGAATGCGTCTGAGTGTTCTGATTGGCTAAATCGGACTTCTCACGTTAGAACATTCTAGACGTGCACGCGCTCTTTCCTGCAATTTTCCTTCTCTGTTCACATAGCGCAGCATTCCGGCAAATTACCGGTAATGTTACAACTTCTCTTTCCGGAAAATAGCCGGAACGAATTTACCGGTATTTCCAAAAAGGGCCTGTTCCAAAAATTGCCGGTAATTTTCCGGAAAGGTCTGTATGTGTGAATGGGGCTACTGATATAGGGTTTTATAGATATTTTAATGAAAAAATCTCACTGTGCCTTTAAATATATAGGTGAAATACCTAGGGCTCTTATTTAACGATCTAGGCGCAAAACGCATACAAAGCATAAAGGGCGTGTCTGAATCCACTTTTGCTATTTTAAGTACGGAAAAATATGGTTTAATAATATTGGAAAAGATGGACAAATCTCAACTTGTTTTTATTAAACAAATTTAAATCTGCATTTAATAAATAATACTGCTAATAATAATAACATTATAATAAAAATGCTTATTGTCATGAATAAACTAAAAAAAGCCCCCTGGACATGAAGAAGGCATGGAGGTAATATTTTTTTTATATCTATGTAGTAAATAATAATTTTGTAACATTTTAAACCTTTTAATATTTGTGTATTGCTTTACATCCTGTTTGTATTAAGCAATGTGTAAGCGTTTGGACTTTCATAGGCACATAACTAACACGCTCTGCGCTGGACTTTAGACCAGCTTTTAGTTGGTCAATGGCGCCGTCTATTTCAGTTTCTCAAAATACCAACGCGCCAACAATGCGGCTTAACACATTTCCTTTTTAGACCGGAACACCCATGAGTCCACAAAGTAGCGCAAATGGATTTTCTATTTAAAAAATGTATTGCGTCTTATTTCACCGGGTGTATAATAGGGCCCCTAGACTCACATAAAACTCTATACACAAACAAAATCGCCGAATGCACTTTTAAAGTTTTAACTTTCCCATCGCTCTCGTTTATGGCTTTAATCTCTTTGCAAATGCAACCGTGCATCACGCAGACCTCCATTACAAGCTGAAGGCCGGTTTTCTAAACAGTTTTCTACAAAACTGCACTAGATTCTCCATAATCTCCTCTGCCACGACTTGCAGGCATTGATCTCTCTCTGGATCTTGTGAGTCGTCTGGCAAAATAACATACTAGCAGTGTGGAGAGGGTCTGTTTATCTTCATTAGGTGGCCTTCTGCTGTAAAACTGCTCTCCTATTTCTCATCTGCTCCTCCAGTAATGCTGTAATGGACTGGAGGGCGGAAGTGCTGGAAAAGATGTTAGAGTGATGTGTAGAGACTAGAGACGGCCAGAGCTCATCATTAGCCTGCTACATGATCAGATTGCTTTCGTTTCTACCCACATGTGCACAGCTAGTGTTTTTCAGCCAATGATAAACTTCCGGTGAAAGGTTAATGTGACTATTTTCAATTCACAAGGTTGTTTTTACAGCATCGATGTTGTAATTTAATTCAAATATATTCAGTTAAATAGACTTAAGCATCCAATTGGTTGTTAAAGTGTAAAAAGAGACGAAAGACCGTTTTAACGCAGGTGTCGTCAGTAGCAGCAGGATAGCACAGAAACTTCATTGAAAATAATGGGGTAAAATTCATTTCCAGATTTTAAAGACATTTTAAAGAAATTAGATCTTAAAAGCAGGGATATTTGTATGGGATGACAATTCACCATGGTGCTGGCTGACTGAAATTAAAAGTCTGTGTGCACATAGCCCATTGAAATTTGCATATAATGAGCTACTAGATAAACTCAATATTTTTAAAAGATGTGGAAACTATTTTCAAAAGATTTATTTCCAGAGGAATTTCCATTTAAATGCACATATTTTAATCTACATATTTTACATATCTATAAAATTGCACCAGAATACATTCAAAAATTGTTTTGTTTTTACCCATAAATATTTATATTTATTTGAAATAACTTTTTTATTTAAAGGTGCTGTATTCATTGTAAATGAATTCTTGTTTAAACATTCTTGTTTATCTGAAAAAAAATGCTGAAGTCAGATATTCTCCTGTGAAAATGTGAAAACACATGTTGTCTGTTTTAGTAATGTTAGTAATGCATAGAAAATGGCAAAGCAGAATTCTCCTGAGCTCACTAACCCACTGACGACAGCCACTTTGTGATTGCTTTTAAGGTGGTTAATGAGGTTTGTTGTGTTACCTTGAGAAGTTTGGACTGAACAGGAGCAAAGGCTACCTGATCAGCATCACATTCCTCGAAAAAACAAACAAACACTTGCAATCTAGACGCAGTCACCTCATGCTAGTGATGCACACAATCCGTAAACTCCACTTATTAAAATAACGGCTTTGTCTTTATACTTTAAAATCGCGACGATATTCATTTATTGATCGTGGGCCACAAATATCGTTATCATGATAATAATACGATTAATCACGCAACCCTAACCAGAGGTGATCAGTTTATCCTGTTGTTCAGCTGCAAGAAACAGAAGCTGTTTCTAAAATATCAATTTGAGGTGTTGGTTAGAACAAAAACTCTTTTTTTTATTATAAAAATAAGAAGGAAAATATTCCTTCTATCGCGTGCTGTTGCTTTTATATGGAACATGATATAAATCAGGCTTTAGACTAACGTTAGACTCGCTCCTCAATCTGGCAACCTGCGCTTGCGTTTGTTTTGATCCAAGAAAGTAATACCTAGTTCAACCACTGGGTGTCAGACTTACATACTTCACCTTTAACTGTTGGTTTTGTCTATGATTGACCCATGGTTTAAAACCAAGCATTTTTTAGAGTGATGAGAAGCTTAGCAATGTAGGATGATCATGTTAGCGATGCATCATTTAATTCAGTGAAACTTTTTTTAAAATTGTGTATAGGGTAAATTTGAGGAATCTGGCAGATTATACTCAAGTTAAAGTACTATTACATCCCCATATATGTAGTGCAAGGATGTAAGTTCAATTTGATTGGACAGGAATCACAAGACTACTCAGCCGGATGTTTCTGCTCAGCCAATCCTCACAGACAAGAAATAAAAGTGACAGCATTTTGAAGGAAAGTAGTAAAAGTACCGATACAGCACTAAAATGTACTCAAGGGAAACTAGAAGTACACATTTTTAATCTTACTTTGTAAATTATAATTAGATTAAATTATAATTCCTGAGAAAAACTACTCAACTTAGAGATATTTGTAACTTGTTACTTTACAACACTGGCAATCTGGGACACCTAAGCTTCGGTGTGTTTATTATTGTTTTAACAACCTTTAGTCAACAGGACTTTTATAATAAATTTTGCATGGACTTCATACAGTATGAGTGAAATCACATGACTTCATTAGGGGTTCCACAGAGGGAGGGCAGGACACTTGTCAATCAAGAAGCTCTCATGAAAACTGGATGACAAGGTCAGTGACATAGGATTCTGACTAGATTAATGTTAAGGAAACCTGTCATAAATGAGACAATTTTTCCAATTGTTGTCAAATTATGTTTGTGATCTATTCAAGTAACTAAATATGTATTAAAGTGATGAAAACATGATTGATAATGTGAGACAACATGGTTTGGGTAATCTAGGACAGTCTTTGAATGGGAGAAATATGCATTTAGAGACTTTATAAGTTTAATGACAAGGGCTATGCCATAATGAGAAATGGATGGTAATGTGGACCACTGAAGGTAATAAATATTGCATAAATTCATAATAGCTAAAAGCTAGGTAAACCAGCTGGCAAGAGAGATGCTACAGAGATGGTATGTACAATGTTCTGTACACAAACTCTCTCACACACATTCTCTCTCTCACACACACTACAACGCTCACTTAAACACACACACGCTAAAAAGCAGCATATATTATATTTACACGCTATAATATATTTTTATTACTATATATTTTGCATGTCACTCTTTTTAAGCTATAGCTCTCTCTAGTGGTGGAAGATAGATAAGACCGAGCGAATTAATTTAGTGTTTTTCTTGTCCACCCCATTTCTCGCTCTTTCTAGGAACTCTGGTTTCAATTCAGCCTCTAAAATAAAGCAGTTACCACACACTGAATAAACTTTAAAGAGTTCGCCGAAAATGAACTTTCTATCATCATTTACTAACTCTCAAGTCGTCCCAGACGACTTATCTTCGGAACACACACAAAACTTTTCATCAAATTTGTTTTATGTCTATATTTCAATGAATTCCGCCAATATAGCCTCTATGACACTTCAATACGTAAAAAAAGATGGAAAATAAATTAACCCATTTGATTATGAATTAATTAAGTGGTTATGACTAATAGATTTATCTTTACGTCCAGTAATTTTACAGGACAGGAGAATCATTGACGTTCATTCTTGTGAGCCACGCGTGGTACTCGAGCTTCAGCAAGAACCAATGAGGTTTGTTCTCGTGCTTCAAGCAGGTCTGGTTCAGCTTTTGTTTGTGTTCACTGATTAATGTTTACGTTATACGTTAATAAATCCCTTAATTAAATTCAATTAAATCTTTTCATTATACAACTGAACACACTTTAAAGAGTTTTCTGTCATTATTTACTCACCCTCTCCTTCGTTTACTCATATCTCCAGAAGACTAATTTTACATTACATTTAGTAGACACTTCAAAGTGACTTGAGGAAAATAAACTTTATTAATATATTTTATGATGTCTTTACGAACATTTTGAAGCAAGCACCATAGTACTAATTTTCAATGGAAAGCCAGACATTTCAAATTTCATTAAAAATATCTGAGTTCTGAAGGTGAATGGTTTTGGATGATGGTGAGTAGGCTAAATATTATTTTATTGGTTCAAATATATGAAGAAGCAATATTTAGTCTTCATCATGGTCTCAGATAGTGTTTTTTATTGTAGCAGGTAGGACAATGTTTCTCAACTACGTGGAGGCTCTGCACATTTTCCATGTCTTTTTAAACAAACATACTCAGATCAGCTCATTAGCAGAGACTGAAAAACCTGTATTGGGTGTGACAGACAAAGGAGACATCCAACATATGTAGTGTTCAGGCCCGTAGCTAGCCTGGTAAAAAAAAAAACAGTTTTTGTTTTTTTTTCTCTAAAAGTGGGCCTTTCTGCAGTTATTCCCCCCCTTTTTCTATTTAATTATGAGGTGTAAATACTACATTTTAGTGATATTTTGAGCACTTTTTTAATCTTAATAGCTTGTCAGATGGTCATCACTATAAAATACTAAACTATTATATGATTTATCATTAAAAAATACGATTCGTTATCATTTTTTTTTAATTTTTATTAAAAACTGTCTTATGTTCATTTATTAGGCAAGTAACAACCTGGCCAGCACATTAAACTTTCCACAGTTAGAATTTGGTCATTTGAATAAAAAATAAACAAATAAGTAAACAACAATAATGTAGAGCTTCACAATTTTTCTAGATTTTTATCTTGTGAGAAATCATGGAGAACAATAATCTGGTTAGTATTAAAATTAACTTTAATATGGGCCGTCTTTGGTGCTTCACACTTTTTTATTGATCATTTTTTGTTTCATCAATAAGGTCCAAGGTTTAAAATAAAAGTTACTTGTAAAATGCTTTCTCGATTTAACAACGGTCAGTAGTGAAAGATGACTTCACTTTCCTCTGATTGATTGTTTTCTTGCACAGAAGTTGGACTAATGAAAAATAATTGTTTGCATTGGCCAAAACTGATTAGCTGAAGTAACAACAGCCAACAGAGAATTCCACTTGGTCTTAAAGCCTTCTTCTATGGGTTATTTTCACAACTTATGATGAAATAGCAGTCAAAATAGGACAAATGAGCTTATGTATGGGAGAAATTCTGGACCTTTGTCAGTGGTGGAGGGTCTTTAGAACCATCCGAACCCCCCCTTTGCTACGGGCCTGGTGTTGGTGTTGGCCTGATGCAATATACTGTGTGGAACTAAACCACGATATTGTATTCAACAGTAACCAACAGAGGGCGGTGTAGTACACTACAGAGACAGATTAAAAGTCACATACACACAAATTTGGCCCAGGATCATCAATCATGGAGAAAAACAGTCAAAGCCTCAGATCTGACAACAAAAGGGTTTGATTTAGTAAACAACCAATAACTGTGTAGCAGAAATGAGTTCCAAGAAGTTCGAAAAGATGACAAAACTTATTAATACTAAATACTAATTACTAAATAAAGTATATGGGAGATTCTACCAGAAACGTACATTATCTGTCCCTAGAATAAAAACATAAATACAGTGAATAAAAAGTATTTAATCCAAAACATTTCTAAATACGGACTGATGGTTGATTTCTGTGAGTTGTTCTGTTAAGGAATACGCCATTCATTTGGTTCTCAGATTTTTGTTCTTTATTAAAAACTCTTTAAAAATGTGCAAACCCTGTCATTGTGCTTGTCCTCAGCCCAATTGAACCTACAGCTTTAATAGTTTTGTTATGCTAAAAATTATTTTGAAAAAAATACTTCAGAAATAGCAAGTTTAAGTTGTTATTATTAACACCAATTGATTAAAAACATGAAATTATAAATAAATTATACAAATAAATACTACAAATTAATAATCAGGGTTTCTGCAGGTTTTATCAAGTCAAATCTAAGACTTTTAATACCCCTTTAAGATCCTTATAAATTACATTTAAGACATACAGTACAGTTGACGTCAGAATTATTAGCCCACCTTTGAATTTCTCTTTCGTTTTTAAATATTACCCAAAATGATATTTAACAGAGCAAGAAAATTTTCACAGTATGTCTGATAATATTTTTTATTCTAGATAAAGTCTTATTTGTTTTTTTCTCAGCCAGAAAAAAAAGCAGTTTTGATTAAAAAAAATTTCAAGATCTATATTATTAGCCCCTTCAAGCTATATTTTTTCTACAGAACAAACCATCGTTATACAATAACTTGCCTAATTACCCTAACCTGCCTAGTTAAGCCTTTAAATGTCACTTTAAGCTGTATAGAAGTGTCTTGAAAAATATCTAGTCAAATATTATTTACTGTCATCATGGCAAAGATAAAATAAATCAGTTATTAGAAATGAGTTATTAAAACTATCATGATTAGAAATGAGTTGAAAAAAATCTTCTCTCCATTTAACAGAAATAAACAGGGGGGTAATAATTCAGGGGGGCTAATAACCCTAACCCCAACCCTAACCTAACAGTCTACTTTTAATATAATGAGAATTAGTTGGCATGTAGATGCAATGTAACATAAATTCAACAAAAGAACCATCAAAATAAAGTGTGACCTATTTATTTCTTACCCACATATTTGAAAATTGTATACAATTTTTTCAACATAAACATAAATGTTTGCTTTCTTTTAAATGAGAATTTTAACCTTGTTAAAAATATATTACAGAGAAAATTACATGAATAATCAAAAATATATATAGTATTTAGTATAGGGCGACGCAGTGGCGCAGTGGGTAGCACGAGAAAGTCGCTGGTTTGAGCCTTAGCTGGGTCAGTTGGCGTTTCTGTGTGGAGTTTGCATGTTCTCCCCATGTTCGCATGGGTTTTCTCTAGATGCTCTGGTTTCCCCCACAAGTCCAAAGACATGCGGTACAGGTGAATTGGGTAAGCTAAAAATGACCGTAGTATATGTGTGTAATTGAGTGTTTATGGGTGTTTCCCAGTGATGGGTTGCAGCTGGAAGGACATCTGCTGAGTAAATCATATGCTGGATAAGTTGGCAGTTCATTCTACTGTGGCAACCCCAGATTAATAAAGAGACTAAGCCGAAAAGAAAATGAATGTATGAAAAATTGTTTTGAGTAACTCCTATTCAACCTAATGTGTTTCTGTAATAAAACCTGAAGTTTCATGTATATTTATAAACAATGTCCACTCCCCCCTTACTGCTGTAAATAGTTTTTGTATAAATGAAAGATCATGTAAAGGGGATATGTTGCACTGTTATTATCACGAGTAATTGTGTAACTGTATTTTTTTTTATTAGGAGAATTTGCTGTATTTTTTTACAATAAAAAACTTGGATTGGATTGTTGGTGTTTGGATGGATCTCAGCCAGTTGGGTAGCTTAAAATGGAAAGAGGAAATTTAAGACCTGTTTAAAGTTATTTAAGACCTACAACACAATATTTCATTGAATTTAAGACGTTTTAAGGCCTAAAATATTGTTTTGAAAATTTAAGACATTTTAAGACTTTTTAAGACCTCGCGGACACCCTGATAATATAAATAAATGTACAATTGTCCCCATGTTTCTGTCAGTCTTGTCACATTTGCATTAAATTTAACATAAAAAGCACACAATACACGTTTAAGGCTATGACGCAGAAGTGACATCGGTTGACGGAGAAGAAGCTGACAGTGATCAAGAATGCGTACCATCAATAAATTATGATTTTATGCTTGTTTTTGTATGATTTTTTTTAAGGATGACAAGCTTAAGTCAGGCCCTGTCGCAATTTTTATTAGTGAAAATGTACGTTTCTGGTAGAATGTCGCATATACTATACACTAATTATATATACTATTGAATACTAAATTAATTTGTGATTAAATAAAATGTGTTTGGTTTTGGGAAAAACCTCTAAATGACAAAATTTAAAATATTAAATTGGAAAGAAATGTCACAAGTGATTTACAAATTAAATTAAATAGCCTAGTGGTTAGTGCGTTGACATATAGAGCAGTAGCACTTCAGGGCGTACCGAGTTCGAGTCCCAGCTCGAGGGCATTTCCCGTCCTAACCCCCCCCCCTCTCTCTCTCTCTCTCTCTCACTTCGCTTCCTGTCTGAAATACTGTCCTATCCACTTAATAAAAGCCAAAAATAAACAACAGGTAGAGGTGAATTGGATTAACTAAATTGGCCGCAGTGTATGAGTCTGTCTGAATGGATGGGTGTTTACCAGTACTGGGTTGCTTCTGGAAGGGCATTTGCTGCATAAAACATATGCTGGAATAGTTGGCGGTTCATTCCACTGTCGCGACCCCTGATATATAAGGAACTAAGCTGAAGGAAAATTAATAAATGAAGGAAATTTAGTGAACATAAAACATCATATTTCTTGGTTTATTGATATTTTTATGGTCCAAAGATCATCAAGAGCACAACGTAGATGCACTAGTGCTCTAATCGTCCAGGTTTTTAAAATTTATCTCAGCTCCTTCCATATGTGTTTGTTTAGAGGTATGATAGTCTTGCGGTGTCTATCTGTTATCTGCTGTTTGATCTCTGTACCCTCGGGTGGCGCCAATGATCAAAGAGCATGATGAAATGCAGCCTGATGGCGGCTCGCTTTACCAGACGTGCAAGCAAAAAGGTGAACGACTTCAAACAGATACTTATCAGTGAGCAAAGCACGGCCTAAACCTGCAGCTAAACCTTCAGCTTTACCACTAGAGAAGACCCATAGAGCTCCTTATGACCTTTGGAGAAACATTTGAAGAGGCAGGCCTGCTATAGTGGTGCGTGATGCTCAAGCAAAACCAGTTTATAAAACAAGCAGAGGAGTCACTAAGAATGAATGAATCAGATTATTGAAAGCAGGATTCTGAATCAGAGGACATGCTTTCACTTGGTGTTGTTTTGTGTCAGTCTGATCACAAGTTGTGGTGTGAGATTAAATAGGGTCTTTGACATTTTGTTCGCTTTTGAAAACTTCTAGAGTATGTGAAAATACAGTGTGTCTGTTTGCTTTTGTAGTGTAGATGCTCATGTGGTGTAACAGGGTTGAGCAGCAACAACATTCACAGTTTTTCCACCTAATGACCTCATTCTTAAGGTGATGATACATGGGGCAACTTTTTGAGCAATGTTTCTGAGCAACTTTTGGGGAATGATGCCATCAGTGGGCAACCAGGTGAGACAATTTTGTTGGCCATTCTCAACTGAAAAGCAGCCGAGCAACATCGGTTGCCCAATGTATCATAACCTTAAAACATTATGGGATGTGTTGTCGAAGTGCATCAGCCAGACAGGATTTTTGCTGTTGGTAGTTTAAAGCAGCGTCAATGAAAATGCTTTGACACATGGTTGGTTATACTTTAGTATTTTTGTGAAAATAAACTTTAGCCCTTTTTTCGCCACTGCCAAATCTCCATCTCTCAGTGGTCACCATCTTTGCGTCATGATCAAACCCATGATCCCCCACACTCTGCTAGTGTTTGAGGGGAAGGTCGCGTTCATGTTTTACTGGATCTGGCACTTCATATTTGGCGATGGCTTGTATCGATGTCGAAGCGAGCAGTCAAAAAATCTGAACACAAGATAAATCGTTTATTCGACTCTGAGAGTTTGCTTTAAAGGGTCACGAAACACCAAAACACATTTTTGGAGATGTTGACATGTCCCACTTTGCTAAAAACACTATTAGGACACACATATTTCACAAAAAAGTGAAAATGGGTTGTTTTTGCATTGTTTCAAGTGAATTTATTCTTCCAGTTTGAACAGAAATTTTTAAGCTACGTCATGGCAATGAGATCACTGTGTACATTCAGCGTAGATAATGGCTGTCTGTAAGACTTGGTTTGAAGAAAGACTTGAGGTGCAACTTCATTAATATGCATGATATAGCTTCGAAGACTCCTTTTACCTGTTACAGTGTTCAGAGAGATGCCACGTTGTGTTGCCAACCATAATTCAAACAAGAAGAGCTGTTCTGAGACAACGAAGGTTTTGGTTGAAAGGGGTTTCATGGCCCTTTAAGAATCAACAATTTTTTTAAAAGTCGCGACTGCTGTAGTTATTCCAGTTGCTTTTTTTTTTTTATATTTATTTTTAAGAAATCACTGAAGGCATATATTATGTTATCATAACTATCTAATGTGGCAACAAGATCATAACTATAATGTGCATTTACACTGTGGCCCTATTCATCAATGTAAACACACATAAACAACATTAGCATTATAGCAGACACTAAAAAGGTCATTCCCAGCCACTAGACTTTTCTGAAAGGGTATTCGAGTGTCATCGAGTGACAGATGTGAAAGTACTGTATATTGTGGGATTACTATACTGGAGTTATTATTATGAATTATAGATAGCGAAATTTAGGGTGTTTTTTTTTTGCGTTTTTTTTTTTTTTTTTAAGCATGACGGTAAAACACGAACGCGATGAATATATTAAAACATATGCTTGTTTGATGTAAAAATTCATAACAATGACAAAAAACTAATCTGTGGATCTCCTTATTTCTGGGTGCAGCTATCCTGCCATTGTAGGTGGTGTATACTGGGAAATTTTCTTACCCCTTGGTTTTAAATGTGGCCTGAAACAGCTCCATTCGAAGGGCTATTTACCCCTTCCCCTTAGCTCTACGCTTTCAAGCTTAAGAGAATTGGGACAATTCTGGTAAGGGGAAGGGCTAAGGGATAGAATTGGGATTGGGCCTAAAAGAAGTCACTTTCACATATTTCAATACGAATATCTTACCGAATGAAGTTACGAACTCCTCACATTAAAAGAAGTCACTTTCACAGTCACACTTATTTCAATACGAATATCTTACGGAATGAAGTTACGAACTCCTCACATTAAAAGAAGTCACTTTCACAGTCACACTTATTTCAATACAAATATCTTACCGAATGAATTTACGAATTCCTCACATTAAAAAATTTCGCCTTCACAGTCACACACATTTCAATACAAATAACTTACCGAACAAATTTACGAATTCCTCACATTAAAAGAAGTCGCCTTCACAGTCACACTTATTTCAATATGGATAACTAACCGAATAAACTTACAAATTCCTCACTTTAAAAGAAGTTGCCCTCACAGTAACTTATTTCAATACGGAAAACTAACCAGACGAACTAACGAATTCCGCACATTAAAAGAAGTTGCCTTCACAGTCACACACATTTCAACATGAATAACTTAACGAAAAAACTTATGAATTCCTCATATTAAAAGAAGTCACCTTCACAGTGACACATAATTCAGTACAAATAACTTAACGAATAAGCTTACGAATTCCTCCCATTAAAAGCAGTCGCCTTCACAGTCACACTTATTTCAATACAAATAGCTTACCGAATGAACTTACGAAATCCTCACTTTAAAAGAAGTTGCCCTCACAGTCACGCATATTTCAATACGGATAACTAACCGGACGAACTAACGAATTCCTCACATTTAAACAAAGTCGCCTTCACAGTCACACATATTTCAATATGAATAACTTACTGAATAAGCTTACGATTTCCTCACTTAAAAAAGAAGTCGCCTTCACAGTCACACATATTTCAATATGAATAACTTACTGAATAAGCTTACGATTTCCTCACTTAAAAAAGAAGTCGCCTTCACAGTCACACATATTTCAATATGAATAACTTACTGAATAAGCTTACGATTTCCTCACTTAAAAAAGAAGTCGCCTTCACAGTCACACATATTTCAATAAAAATTACTTACTGAACAAACGTATGAGTTCCTCACATTAAAAGTCGCCTTCACACATTTCAATATGGATAACTTACAGAATGAACTAACTAATTCCTCACATTAAAAAAAGAAGTCGCCTTCACAGTCACACATATCTGAGGTCTCGTAAATCTCTTTTTTAGTATATTGTATTTAAAGATTTTAGTACTCCATCTATTTACAGCCATCTCTAAAAAAAAATGGAGACTAGAGACTAAACTGTTTACTCCATCTCTCACCGACAGAGAAATGTGGATGCAGTACGGTTTCCTCTGGTCTCTCCAGAACCACAACAACAACAAATGCCAAGACTCTGAACGGGCCCATAAATCCTATTCTGAGATCAGCGCCACAGAGAGGTATTTATAGCCCTTCAGCCTCTCCGATACCAGTTCATTCCCTAGTCTGCTTCTTCCCTAGACGCTCCAGCGGTTTTAGGGGCTAAAATAGTAAAGAAACAATGGACGCTGGGGAAAAAAGGAGACGGTGAGAGGAACAGGGGTGTGTTTCGGCTGCAGGGGATAAAAATGGCCCGTCTCGGGGACTCGTCGTTTTCTCTGTCATTATGGTCGCTGTCGGTCCCTCTCAGGAATTTCAAAACTCTCACTCCAAAACAAAGCTGAGCACCCACATGAAAAAAACTGTAGTCATTTATATGCCATACTATAGTGAAGAAGCCTACTTGAATTAATCTCTAGTAATAATTATGTAGTTGCTACTGTACTATATTAATACAAATACCCAATACTGTACTAGGATTTCTTAATTTATATACATATACACACATATATATTGGCACAACAGAGGGCAGTGGGGCACATTGTACTTTATTTTTACTTTTTTTTTTAAACATTAATGATTTTATAGAGTCATATTTATATTAGGAGGTATTTTAGGATTAGAATTTTAATGTGTATGTATGTTACATGTTGTCTTGTTGGTGTCTATGTACAGCAGAACCTTTTTTCTAAAAACAAATTTCTCCTATATATCTATCTATCTATCTATCTATCTATCTATCTATCTATCTATCTATCTATCTATCTATCTATCTATCTATCTATCTATCTATCTATCTATCTATCTATCTATCTATCTATCTATCTATCTATCTTTATTTATTTATTTATAAACACACATATAACTGTAGTAACAACTAAATTATGCTACACTATATATTAAATATTTCCAGTTTACTATAGTTAATACACTTTAAATATTTGACCTAAGGTTTACAGTAAATTACTGGCTAATAACTGCATTACTTTCACTGTAAGGTACCGTTTGTAAATTCACAGTAAATTACTGCGAGGTAGTTAATAACAAAATTAATTCTGTAAATATTTCTAAATATAAAAAAGTGCCTGCATTAGCATAAACGGTTACTGCAGTAAACAAAGCAGCGTGATGTTAAATCTAGCAGGATTTTTTCTAGAGCTACAATCCTAATTTCAAAGATTAAATTCAGGCAAACTTTAGCATACTGATACGAAATGTCATACTTTTTAAAATAACATTTAAGACTTTTAAATAATTATAAGGGCCTTAAATTTCTCTAAATGGATTTATCAACATTTAATACTTTTTAAGACCCCGTGGACACCCTTTTAAACAAATTACTTCAACTTTATACAATTAAATAAATTTCTGACAGTTTTCAGTAATTAATTAATTTAGTTCTTTTAGGTGTAACAAGTTTTAGTAATTTATTTAAGAAATGAGGAATGTAACTGTATATACAGTACAGTATAAATCATTCAATATATTGTTATAATAATAATAATAATAATAATAATAATAATAAATACTTTTATTACAATACAAATAATTTCCTTCCCATGTTTATATAATGATAATATTACTACTTTTACTTGTCTTTTTTTATTATTATTTGTTTTGTGGCAAGTAAAAGTATTGTTCACTATTAATAGCGATAATACTTGCCATAAACACTTGCCATAAATGACTAAAACTTGTTACACCTAAAATAATTAACTTAATTTATTACTAAAAACTGTCATAAAGTCATAAGTTTGTCAAACCTAATTTATTTAATGGTAACAAGTCAAAGTAATTTGTTTCAGTTTTCACTTTTTATGGTGTATATGTTGTTGTTTTTCTTGGTATTGACAGGTGGCTGAATATGTAACATGTATCATATGTGTAGGGTGAAGTGTGTTCTTTGGCTGTTGAACAATAAAAAAAAAGTTTAATTATTTTTTTTTTTTTTAAATGAACATGAAATGTTGCCCTAGTAACTCCCATGAAAATATAATATTCATATAATATAAAGACCACCAAAACTTAAAGGTGCAGTATGTGAGTTTGATACCCAGTGGTGGAACTAGACATTGCACTCCTGGATCAAAACAAACGCAAGTGCAGGTTGCCAGATTGAGGACAGGAGCCAATAGTATCTGGATGCAGCCTTTATCACTCAGCGATGCAATGTCAGACACAATACACTCAAGTAGAGCTAGTGACGCCACTGTGAGTGGTAGGGTTAGGGGTGGGGTTAGGTGAGCCCATTAAAAAGCATTGGATGCAGCTCAGATTGCACTGCACCAGGTCTGTATCTTGTCCTCACTTGTAAGTCGCTTTGGATAAAAGCGTCTGCTAAATGACTAAATGTATCCAGACCCCTCTCACAGGAGTGAATGATAGAAGAAATATTTAATATATTAGAAGGAGTTTTTGTCCTAACCAACACCTCGAATTGATGTATTAGAAACGGCCTCTATTTCTCATAGGCGAACAAAAGAAAACTGACAATGATCACCTCAGGTACACCTCACGTGGTTTATTCTGTGTTAAATGCTAACAATGTGAGTTTGAATGCCATTTCACATGACATTTATTGCCATACTACTGACAGCAGCAGCAGATAGTTCAGCTCAGATCTTGAAAAAAAAAAAACATTTGAACTTTAGGACTAAACACATTTCAGTGATTCAGCATCTATATTAAATAATGTTTAAGAGGTTTACTATGTTTTAATTATATCATAAACCTTACCATATTGTGAGTGAGTGCATGTCCTGTACTTCTGAATGGCACAATTGCTTATCGCTGCAAATTTCGTCACGTAGCGTCTTGTTAGGACACGAGGTTACAATGTAACCTGCTCACCTAGTGTTTACGTTCATAATATTTATATCGTTGCTAATTAATAACCTCATGTGGAATTCTGAATCTGCCTCTCATTTCGGAGTCTGCTACTGTCCACTGGAGGTCGTATTTTGGTCACGGACGCATGCTTTGAGAGCCTTTCTAAATGAATGAATGAATGAATGAATGAATGAATGAATGAATGAAATATGCGGTTTTCCATTAAGAGAACCTGGGAAGCTAAAATATAACTGGCTAAACTGACAGTGGGCAGGTTAAAAGAACCTAAACAGAAGAATGTTCACGTAGCATGTTTCTGGGATATCTGCAAACATATGATGGTATTTTTATGCTTTAGAAGAGTCAAAAACTTGCATACAGCACCTTTAAAACATTTTTTATAGGTTAACATTGCTTACAACAGTTTCTTGATTTAGCAACAGGCGAGCAGAAACCCTGAGGCTCATATACAGAAATGCAGGTGTCAGTTCACTGAGGCACATTTGTAGGCTGATTTTCATTTCAAGAGTTTGGTTCCCACAAAACAAACTAGCGTGACGACTGGTTACAGGAATGCTTGTTAAGACTAACTGAAAACATTGTTCCAACCAACGGCTGTCTTACAGGTAATCTACCTGTCAATCACACATTTCCCAGGCTGAAAGCTAATAAAACTGTCTAATAGTGGAACAAGGGTCAAAAATGAATGAAGGTTCCTATTAAAGAACAATGTTTGCTTTGAATTGATTTGCAAACGGTGTATTGTTTTAAGCTTTGTAAGGACAAATTTTATTAGATACTGTGTGTGTTGTATTCAAAAACAGTTATTTTGGGGAAACAGGATGTCATATTCTATGTTGAGTTAATGAAGCATGTTTTCATCCTAACACAAAGCAAATCTTTTCAAAGTTCGCAAAAATAGAATGTAAATTATGTGCATTTCCATCAAGTCATTAGAGCAGCTCACTGTGGTATTGGTAACCTAGTAACCAACAATATACCTAATAGAAAAAGCTGATTAGTCACAAGACTGTGATGTTTACTAGTCTGAATTTATCCAGCAAGTTAGTTCCCATTTGCTATAATTTGTAATAATTTCCTTTATTCATTCCTTTGGCTTAAGGTTGATTTATACTTCTGCGTCAAGCACACGCTCTGGCGCAACCTTTGCACAGTCACATAGACCACATCGTGGCTGACGCAGACACTGAAGCGCACCTCTCAAAAAATATAACTACACGTCACAACGATGTGTAGCGCAAGCTCTGTGATTGGTCAGCTTGGTAGTTGTGACCAGTGTGGACAGGACCGTGAGCCGCACGACCCTGTTGGAGCGAGTGTTTACAAGTGTAGAGTCCTCCAGATGGAAACTCTTGTTATGTGTTTACCTTATGATTAAAGTTGTTGCACGTCTGCCGGTTCCCACCTCTGAATGAGCGAGTTTAAGCCACTTGTACATTAAGGTAGCGTTCAGAAAAAACCAAACACCCATGAAGGAACTCGACACAGAGGAACATAAACACCTACTGCCAGCTAGCGTTTAGGAGGTGTTATTGCAGAGCAACACAAACTGTGTGCAGAAGTATAAATGCACGACTATGAGGAAGGCAGGCGCTGTGGGTCATGCCGATCACTCGACACAGAAGTGAACTAGCCTTTAGTCCCTTATTTGTCAGGGGTTGCCACAGCGGAATGAACCATCAACTATTCCAGCACAGATTCAGATTTCACTTCAGTTGGTGGAGGGTATTTTAGCCTCCTCATCTTGAACTTATAGTGCATTTTAGTTATGTTTAGTGGCCCCTAACACTGCAGTGTATCCAATATATAGAATAATACACAATAATACTTGCAATAAAATAAAAACGACCCACTTTTAGTGTCAATCCTGTACATAAATGTCTTTTAATCACCATAGATTTACAATATATTACATGAAAAGTAGTAAAAGAGAGGCACAATTCAATATCCAGGATATGTGAACATAAGAGGCACATTGTGAGCTTCAAAATACTGTTCGTTTAACACCTTTCTTTGGTATGTGCAGCATATATATATATACTCTTCCCTTTTTTGGCCCCCTCAATAGTGTGGGTTGTTTTTTTTTTACGTCACAAGCTGTATTTACAATATATTTTTCCTTTGGCTATAACAAGCACAATACACTTTTTGGTAAAAACACACACACACACTCATGCACGCAAACAAACGAATCTCACATTCTTCCATAAATCCAGAAAATCCTGAACTGATCTGTAGGAAGTCTTACAATCTCCTATGAATCTTTAGTGTTGAGGCGAAACATTTTCCTGATTACCTTTGGCTCTCGGTCAGCCGTCAGAGGAGAAACCCAGCATCTGTCCAGCTCCTCTTTCTCGAAAGCGTAACCTTCCTCAGTGTGAGCTGTGAATATTCTGATAAAGTGCATGAAATCTTTGGTTATGAGACATAAAGCTTTATGAAAAGGCCGTATTCTTCTACGCTGCCTCGCTGGGATGTACAACATTCAGTTTATGCAGAGAGAGAGATCTTTCTCTCATTTGTCGTCGCTCACGCTCACGGCACAGTCTTCAGGAATCTTTTCCTCGGAGCTGCTGCAGGTGGACAGTTTGTCCAGGTCGTCGTCCATCTCGTTGAAGCGTTCGGCCACACACTGCGCGGTCAGTCGGGCTTCTGGGTCATGATCCCAGCACTCGTTGATGGTGGCACAAACTGCAGCCACTCCCTGGAGACAAAACATGAGTGTGTGGGAACCCTTTACTGTGTTTTCTATGAATTATTAGCCCCCTGTATATTTTTCCCCCCAATTTTTTATTTATTTATTTTTTATTAGAATATACAAAAAGGTACACAAATTGAGATCATACAAATACAAAGAAAATGAAACAATAATAAAAATAACAAAAACAATAACAATACAGTCAGATACTGGCTGGTGCGTGTGTTTGTGTGTGTGTGTGTGTGTGTGTGTGTGTGTGTAATTTTCCCCCAATTTAAGTTTAACGGACAGAAGATTTTTTTTTCCCAACAGATTTCTAAACATAATAGTTTGTTTTGTAGACAATCGAAGAAAATGCGTAAGGGGGCAAATAATATTGACCTTAAAATGTTTTTAAAAAAATTTAACACTGCTTTTACTCTAGCCAAAATAAAACAAAAAAATGGTACTTTCAGACCAATGCCAACGAAGCGTCAAGTGATTTAAATGTTAAGTCAATGCAAAGACGCGAATAGACATCCTGCAATGCGATTCGTGCAAATTACGCGATTAGCGTGAATGTAGCAATGCGAATTGATCATTTTTCGCGCTTGATGTTGTTAACATGCTTAACGCACAAATTGCAGGAATCTATCGAGTTGAAAAATTTTAGCTTTAGCGGACATTCGCACCATGGTAACCAATCAGGAGCTTACTCTTGTAGAGGCGTGATTATGATGTAGTACCTGCTGACACCAGACAACAGCTCATCAAACTAGGCTCTGCTCAACCAGAAGCACTCCATCATTCATAAAAAGCCTCCATCATCCAGGTATAGTTTCAGGAGAAGCTGATGTGAGGAGCCCTCACAGGGCTGGGTGCACTTCTGAAAGTATCTAGTGGACTCAGACATGGTGCGAACAAGTATACGCTGTTTTTCAGCCTTCCTAAAGCACACAAGCACAGCTATTCTCTCAATAAAATCCATGTTAGCCATTTAGCGACGAAGCCATGCAGAAAGAAACCCTACCCATGATGCGAATCCGCTACTATTATGAAGTTAATTTGACGTGGGAATGAAGCGAGTCTGAGTAGCAAATGAAGCAACACGACGTAATCGTTTTTCGCACAATGCGCAAATTGTGTGAGTCGCTTCAGTTGGAAAATGTTATCTTTAGCAGACATTCGCACTGCATTAACCAATCAGGAGCTTGTTCTTGTAGGGGCATGACTATGACGTAGCGCCTGTTGTTGGTGTCCCGAGTGGAAATCCTCTTGTTGACAAGACAACAGTTCATCAAACTAGGCCGGGCTCAGTTGGAAGCACTGCTGAAAACCTCCATCATCCAGGTACAGTATCTAGAGGAGTTGATGAACTTACAGAGCTGGGTGCACCTCTGAAAGGATGTAGTGGACTCAGACATGGTGCCAAACAAATATACGCTGTTTTTCAGCCTTCATAAAGCACATAAACACAGCTATTCTCTAAATAAAAACCATGTAAGCCATTTAGCAAGAGTCTAGAGTCACCAGGCAGAAAGAAGCCAAGACCATGACGCAAATTCACATCAATTGTGAAGTGAATTTTACGCGCGAATGAAGCGGATTTGACGGGTGAATAAAGCGAGTAAACTCAAAATGTTCACACGTCTATTTATGTGCGAATATCGCAATTTATTCGTGCATGCCGTGTCTGGTGTGAACACAGCATCAGACTTTCTCCAGAAAAAAATAAGTATCGGAAATGACTTGAAAAAGAAAGAAAGAAAAATTAACAGAAGGGCGAATAATTTTGACTTTGACTATATATGCCCACTTCCATATTATGTTTTTCTAACTTTTTGTCTTAGATTTTGTCTTGTTTGTAGTCCAATTATAGTTTCTAGTACAATGTTTTGTGAAATAATAAGTCAAAAGTGTGTTTTTCCTTAAAACAAGCAAAATAATGCAAGTAAAATATTTTTGTTTAATAATAATTTGAGATATGATTATATTATTTAACTCACTGGCAGATTATTTCCCTTGTTCTAGGACAAAAAATGCTTAATTTTAATTTATTATTTCTGAAAACTACATTTTTATTTGTCCAGAAACTGCTTCTTGATTAAAGAATTTTTAGATGTTTGGACTAGAAAAATGACAGAAACTCTCGGTCGGCCAAAATGATACATGATTGTTAGTATATTCATAGTATTTATAATACAGTCGACGGCCAATTTGGTCTGCTACTTTTGGCATCTGATGGACACTTTGCTACAAGGCCACAATATAGGACTGAAGTCAAAGGAAAGTGATGAACTGACAGCATCAGTGAAAATATGGTGGATGTTGTACACACTACACACATTTCCGCATTTACAGAACATGCTTTTTACAATTATAAATTAAAACAGCTTAAAAACAAATGCGTGATGTACAATTTCAGATGGAGTTGTCAGTTTGTTTAAAAAAAAACCTTCATATTCAGTAGGTATATCATCGTGTCATGCATATACGTACATTTTAGTGAACTGTACTTAATATATTATCAATAAAAAAAAGTTTCTGTAAAAATGAATGTGTGGAGTCAGTACTGTCTCTTCTGCAATCATTTGATAACAAATTATGATCAAATCAACAACATTTAAACATTTGTTATTGCAGGTTAAAGAACTGTTTTCTGTCTGCATGATTGTACAGAAATGCTTTTAATAATATGGTGCTCCAGAAACATTTATTATTAATGTTACATTTTAGTTAATATTCATGTTAATGTATCCCCCCCCCCCTTTTATTGTTTTTAAACCTATTTTAAACATGTTTAATCATTTAAATCCTTTGTTGTTTTAGTTCTAATAGTTATTGTATTATGTTATATTATTTTAATCCTCATTTATGTAAAGTACTTTGAATTACCACGGTGTAGAAAACGTGCTATATAAATAAACTTGCCTTTGACTTGCTTTTATAATATGAATGAATAAACAAGAGAATAAAAAACTCATTGTTTATTTCACACAATTTTTCATACAAAAATTTGTAAATATCTTTGTCACCTTTGATAACTGAATGCATCTCTGTGCAAACTTCCAAACTATTTTTATAAAAATGTATGATTTTTTCAAAATCCCCCACAGAAAGTTTCAAAAATCCTTGACTCTCAGCTAAATTGCCATCTATCACCATGATCAGAGACTGAAATGTAAGTGTTTGTTGTTGTACCTGGTGTTTCATCCAGCTGCTGGGGATCTCTGGCCTGCCTCGGTCTCGCAGCACATTGTCTTTCATGCTCTCCACACAGGGGTGCTCTCGGACTTTAGAGCCAAACGGAGGTTCATAGTCTTTAACCTCTGCAAGACACACACACACACACACACAGGAGATGATCAGATAATCTGCCCACCAACGACAGCATGAAGAATCATTCTTGGAGAGCATCCGAGAAGAGGATGAAAGAGGAAAAAAAAGCCCTGACTGGGGGAAAAATATATTTCATAAGCTCTGGTGGACCCCGCGGTCTACAGTAGTTAGGTTTATACTTTATTACTGTGCTTAATTACATTTTGTGTATGTACTTTATCAGAGTATTTTTATTATGTAGAACCTTTACTTTGCAGCATTCCACAGCAAAATATACTTTTTATGCACTACCTTTCATTAAAAATAATTCTTATAAAGAAATCGATGCCTTCAATGACAGAACTGGAGATGTATTACCAGTGTTTGCTTAAAGAATGAGCAGGTTGTTTTCATTTAATCTGTTCAATTTCTTCACAATTCACATTGAATTGATCATACTTGATCAATTCACTGATTCAAATGAACCATTCAGAGAAAATCACCAGTTGATGATTCATTCCTTCGGTTTAGTTCAGTGATGGGCAAACTCAGTCCTGGAGGGCTGGTGTCCTGCATAGTTTAGCTCCAACTCTAATCAAACACGCCTGTTTTTAGATTTCTAGTAATCTTGAAGACACTGATTAGACCGTGGCGCAATAGTATAACAGGGTTTTGCCTATTCTCTTAATGAGTTATAGGTGTTTTGAGTATCATCTGCTATTCCCTTTAAGAGTCAGTGGTAAGTGAAAAAACTGAAAAGCTATGCTTCACTAGCAAGAAAACAGATAAACAGACCATCTGCATGAGGATAAAGAATGAGGATCCTCCATTCAGTCTCTTTACCCTACTCCTTTACTTTCGTGGATGAGGAAACGATGTTGTACGCACTCCACTAAAGACATCCATCAGCCTACATATTTTATTTAGTTTGTTAAGCGCAAACATTTTTTCAAAACTATTTCTAAATTGAGTTCTAATTTCCAGAAACTAATAAATGAACAATAATAACGAAGTGTGGTCAGAAAACTGAGTTATATGCAAACACACCTCATATGCCCCATATGGTCCACCCGACAGAAGGACAAATCTAAGCTTGTTTTTATTAAAACAAATATAAATCCTACTGCTAAAAATAATAATAACATACAATCATCAATGAATAAACTTAAAAAGACCCCTAGATAAGGAATGGAGCCAGTGGTTATATTTATATAGTAAATAATAATTCTGTAACATTTTAATCCTTAAATTTTTTTCATATGTAAAGATATTTGTGTATTGCTGTACATCTAGTGTGTATCAAGCAATGTGTAAGCATTTGAACCCACATAGGCGCATAACGCGATGTGTGCTGGACTTTAGACCTGCTTTTAGATGATCAATGGCGTGGTCTATTTCAGTTCCTCAAAATAGCAACGCACCAACAATGCACCTTAACACACCTCTTTTATAGACCGGAACACTCATCAGTCCACAAAAGGGTGCAAATGGATTTGCTATTTAAACATTGTGGCGCAAAATGTAAAAATTAGAGTTGCGCTGGTCTGAAAAAAGCAGCAAACCGCACCAAACACATCTTGCCCCTTACTTTGCTGGGTGTATGATAGGGCCTATAAAGTCTTTTATTGTAAATTTCACTATGTGAATTTATATTTTTTTGCTTTGCTGTTGTTTTTTATGAGAACAAATAATCCATGCAAGTTAATCCACTGAAAAAAGATTGTTTCTGGTAATCTTCAATCAAACTGACCATTTGCTTCCACATTTGAGTGTTGGTTTTTCTCTGTTGACTTCAGTTCTGTTGGCTCGATCCACAGTATTCTTGAACCACTTCTCTCTTACTGTTAGTTTGCCATGAGGGAATGATGCAAAAAAAAAAGAAAGCCCGGCCCCCTACTCAATATTACATTTCAGTTCAAAGTACATCATTCATTAATTTTCCTTCAGAGGTCGGAATGAACCGACAACTTATCCAGCATATGTTTTACGCAGCAGATGCCAGCTACAACCCAGTACTGGGGAACCCATATACACTTTCAAACACTCATACACTATTGCCAATTTAGGTAATCCAATTCACCTATAACGCATGTCTTTGGACTGTGGGGGAAACTAGAGCAACCGGGAGAAACCCACGCAAACACGGAGAGAACATGCAAATTCCACACAGAAATGCCAACTGGCCCAGCCGAGGCTCGAACCAGGAAACTTCTAGCTGTGAGGCAACAGCGCTAACCACTGAGCCACCGTTCCGCAAATTACATAAACAAACTGAAATGAAAGTCTCAGCAATTTCCAGCACACGTGGACTTATTATATTTTTACTGGAGTAATATTTCATTAGGGACTCTTTACTTTAACTCAGCCGCTTGTTTTTAATACTTTCTCCATCTAAACCCTAAAAACCAAACCTATAAAAGTACAGCAACTTTGGAAAATATACTGAAGTATGTTTCTCCATCAGGATGCCAGCAATAAACAAGGTTGATTTTGTGGATCATTTGTTTTGTTCATCAAAACAAATTGGTGAAATATGAGGCTAATCACTGGACTGTGCCAGCGAACTCCTAAAACAGATTTTCCAGACCTTGTGAAACTCACAGCTGCAGAGGCCCAATTAGATATATCTGTCTTCAGCATCCATAGCCAAGTACTAGACCAGAGCCAGCTATAGATAACACACACACACATGTACAAAAATCAGCAAGAAATACCAAAACCTCTAGAGCTTCCCCAAAACAGCCGGAGACGTCATAAATCGGCTGTTATTGTCCGCATCCTGGCCAATATAAAATCCATCACAGCAAATGATGCTGGATGAGAGCGTTTACTTTGGAGCGGCTTGCTCTCGATCGGGGAGTGTGTTTTGTGGTTCTGGGCCCACAGGAAGGGGCTCGGCCAGCATGCGGCGCAGGACAGGAAGTGTAGGACTGTGATTGGGCCCCTGTGGAGAAGCTGACTCCACAAGAGAACGCATCCTGTTATTGACAAGTGGACTTCCCCTGTTTTAGCTCTCAAACAAAATACTCACGCCCCTGTGGAGCTATTTCTGCTGTCCTCGATGCCCTGTGTTACCCCGATTCCACCAGCATGAACCGGGTGCCAGTTCAGAGCTAGTGCTATTGTCGTTTTGGGGTTGGTTCGACTGGCGAGCCTTCTAAGGGTGCTTTCACACCGGTGGGCAGCAAATGATACGTTGTAGCATTTTTTTCTGCGGTTTTGGTTTCTTTTCACACCACATTAAGTGCTCTGGTCTGAACTAGTTGACACAAACTAAAATGCAGTAATGCAGGCATGTCCAAGCTCGGTCCTGGAGGGCCGGTGTCCTGCAAAGTTTAGTTCCAACCCCAATCAGACACACCTGGGCTAGCTAATCAAGCACTTACTAGGCTTTCTAGAAACATCCGTGCAGGTGTGTTGAGGCAAGTTGGAGCTAAAATCTGCAGGACACCGGCCCTCCAGGACCGAGTTTGGACACCCCTGCAGTAATGCAACAACATCTACATCACTCGTTGGCCGGATGTGTCACTGAACATTTCCTGAACTACATTTTGATTGATCAGAATTAACGTGCATGTACATTGCTACACAGCTCTAGAAAGTAAACAAAGAGAGGATGAAAAGCCGACACAACACAACACAACACTTGTTAGTATGCAGAGACGACTGCACTGGTTGACTGTATCTCTGGTGTTCGTATATTATATATAGCTTGTATGCAGTCTTTCAGGCATCAATTCATCAATTTTAAGACTGGAGCACAGATGCAGCTTGAAAATAATGTTGTAATGCACTGCAAATGGTATGGGCGCATCAAAAATCACTTCAGAATTTGTCCATGAGCTGCGGGTAATGCACTGTAAACAAACACTCGCCCTCATCCCATAATACATGGCACAGCTGACTAATCTAGCTGATTTAGTCAACCCAGGCTCATTATGTATCAATAATGAGCCTGGGTTGACTAAATCAGCTACATTACATTGTATTGATACATGTGTATCCTGTATTTTTACATCCCAATGTTGACAGGTATGCTTCCTACCAACAACCTTTACTGGTTCAGAGCTGGTGTTCTGTGTGGGAAGATGAAAAATAAAATTAAACATTTATAACTATAATCTTTGAACAAGCCCTCAAACTGCATTGGCTGAAAAGCGGTATCAGCGTATCTGACCAGACGGTAGGAAAGCGGAGTAAATCTGAGCTTAGTGTGCGTGCAGGTCAGCTAGTTTTAAGATTAGCTTTTTTGGCCTCTCGCTGTGTCTTTTTCTATATGTTGCTCAATGGGCAGGGCTACACAAATGCACTCGCTATGTGAGGAATGCCGTGGTTTCGGGAACAGATGTCCTGCCGGCTGAGGCCTCCCGCTCCGGGCCCAGCTAGAGTTATCCAGGGAAGAGATTTTTTACTACAGTTTCCCCTTCAGATTAGGTGTCTGCTCCTCCACAGACCTGCCTGTCTGAGTCTGTCTGGGAAGGAGCACATGAAGAAAACCAAAAAATGTATGCTTTTTCAAAGTCTTGACTTTAGAGTGTGTAACCGAGCACTCTTTAATGAGCAAAAACGCCACTTTTATACATTTTTACGATTGGTAAGAGAAGACACGCTAAAGTGTCATTTAGTGTAATGGTAGTTTATATACTAGAATCGCTCATCAGGCATAATTAGAACATAATTTATTTGATGACATATTAAAGACAATTTTGAATGATTAATTTCAAATTATAATTTGCAAGGGCTGGGCGATAAATCAATTTTATCAATTAACTCAAGTGTGAAATTTACATCGATTTGCTTGAATGAAAATCGTTTTTCACCCTGACATGTGACGCTCCCCTTTGGGTTCCCATAGTTCACCCTGAACTTGCCATAGAAGCACACAAACAACATTGCAGCGAGCAGGGATGAACTCTGAAATATTGCACTTTTTGAAGTGAAAAAACTAAACAAAATACCGACCCAAAAAAACACGCCCACCAAAACAAAAAACTCAGTGCTCTTAGTTATGCATTCAACGTCAGACACATGCATTTAAACACCACACCTTGTATTTCTCATAGAGAAGACAATTAATGGTGAAGACGCACATTTGAAAGGAAACGGTACCGACCTAATGTTGGAATCCAACGTTATCGCTTCCAGATAAATGACATAACTCCACCGCAAAGAAGTTCATTGCTGTAAATATCAACACTGACAAAACTCACTCAGTGCACTATAGACCAATCTACTTGATGCAGTGGCCCGATGCAAATAAAAGCAAGAAAATGCAACCCACTAACCTAATGGGAGTAATTTATATGAGCTGACATATGACAAAATAAAAATCAACAAACCTCTGAATGCATGTTCATTGAAAAGAAAAATACAATAAAATAAAATAAATCATCTTGAAAAATGACAACAATCATATGAGTTTACTTTAACTGTAATTCTATAAAATGGTTTAATTTATATCTATTAATATATAAATAGATGCTGATCTTGTTAAATTTGATTAGTGAAGGGTTGTTCTTGAACGATTTGTTCACTTTAAACAAATTTTTTGTATGACTCGAGAACGATGAGTCCTCTCAGGGAGTGATTCATTCATTTGAACATGCGCACATTTGTGCAGGTGGAGTAGAAGATTAGTTACTTCTATCGGGTTTGAGTCATTTGTTTATCGTGAAAGACTGAAGAAAAAGAAAAAAGATTTGATCTGTGAAGTTTATTTCTATGCTAATTTTGAGAGGATCACGTGCTTATGATTGCTTGAGGCTGGTCCCGCATTATCCAATTTATGATTTTACCAATCAGACGATTCCTAAGCCACTATAAATACCCTAAGTTCCATATAACAGCCATCTTTGTTTTGACGAATCCCCCCTTCCACCCCTACTCCTCCTCCCTTCTAGTGGGTAGTACGGTGGCCCAGTGGTTAGCACTGTTGCCTCACAGTAAGAACATCACTGGTTCTAGTCCTTACCAAGCTAGTCGACGTTTCAGTGCGGAGTTCACACGTCCAAAAAACATGCAGTCCAAAAACATGCAACTTAAGTTAATTTACTAATCCAAATTAGCATCATAGACATGCTCTTAGTAAGTAGTTATCTCTTAAGAGCAATCATTATCTGTTCAATAGCTACTACAGCAGGGGAGTTTTCGAGATCTACCTGAGCTCAAACTCCCCAGGAGGGAGGCCCGGGCTCGAGGATCTTATGAGCTCAGGGCTCTCTCCCGGAACAGCATGCCAAATAAGCTTTATAATCAATCATCAGCTAAGTATGAACTCTTGAAGTTCATTTCTTGAGTCCTCCGTTTGAGTTGTTCTTTCATCATGTGATAGACAGAAAACAATCAAATGCATTTAGAGCAGTAAAAGGATTTGATCTGTTCATTTCTCGAGTCCTCAGTTTTGAGTAATCCCTTTACATGGTGTCATGTTATGAACGAACAACTCAAAAACCAGAAGACTCGAAAGATGAATTAATCATGGGTCCTTTCGGCATTAGTTAAGCTTATATGGGACTGTCTATGCAACGTGAACGAATCACTCAAATTTGAAGACTTGTCAGAAGAGGTGAGCTAACAATCATAGACAAAACACCAGATAAACAATAAATGATAAATGATATACTTATAACATTAGTTATGACTTATATGTAGTGTGATCAAGGTTTAGGTTAGTTGTAGAAATATTTGGAAGCAACTCTTACCATTTTAATAATATTTTGGCAAATTGAACGAACTGAACAATATCATTATATATATCCATATATAATATTAATTATTATTATAATATATTATTATATATAATTATTATATTAATAATTATTCTCATAATATTAGATATATTCATCTCAATGAACGAGACTCAAAGGTCGGAGTCAGTAAAATGATCTGAACTTCCCATAACTAAATTTGATCTTTAAATGACAGCATTTTTTTTCTTTAGCATTTTTATATCCTATGATTAATTATAATTATGGTAAGGTTATATAGGTTAATAATCTTCAACTCAAAGCATTATGTGTGTGTTAGTGGGGTGGTTGTGTTGAAATCGTAAATCGATTTATTTGTGAACAAATTGGGGACTTAAAAAAAAAGGCCATATCGCTTAGCCATTTAATTTCCACTATACCTCCAAAATGAAGTTTTGCCCCTTTATCTGCAAGATGCTTTTAAATATTTAAAACATAATACATTTTATAAAGTTTTACACTACAAAGGAATAATATATTTAACATCATTTAACATAATAACTGGATAACATCTGCCCGTTGTTTCATGTCTAAATCGTTACATTTAACAAAAGCACAACATTATTTCACACATCTAACTTTCACTAAAGCGATTTGAAACATTAATGTAAACTCTTGGCATTCAGTCAGAACAAACAGGAGGCATTTTAAACACAATGACCTATTTATAAATGTCACCAAGAAAGCAATGCAGCAGCAATGTTGCCTGACCGGAGTATTTTTTTAGTCTTCAGACAGAGAGTTTTAGGGTGGATCAAATTGTCATCACACAACAACCTTGAGTCTGCTGTGAGTTTGAGCTGGCGGTGAATCTGAGACATATAGTATTGATGGACGGCTGCCCTGCGTGAGTTTCTGCCACCTGCCAGGCAGCTGCTGTCCTCCATTTACTTGTTTTGCTCTGTTTCGTCTGAGGAAAGGAGTGAGTTCTCCTTGACTGGCAGCGTCTCAAGTTTACTCCGGTTCTCCAGGCCGCACCCCGTGCTAATTCAGGACTTACTAGCATACACACAGTGAGCCACAGCTGAAGAACGCAGCCACAGCTTTCCATTTCACCATCACCCACACGTTGGCTTCTGAAGCCACATTTTTTCTTCATACTTTCACAAGACATCCCAGGTTTACACATTGAATTCAGTTCCCTAGACTGAAGGTGGTACTGTAATTGGGGCAAAAAAAAAAATAGTAGCAAGGGCTTTAAGGAACATAGGCTTATTCTGAAAACGTAGCCCTATATACATTTCTGGAGATTGCAAATTATGTAGACAAAGGAACATATGACACCGTTCCTTTTCGGCTTACCAGCTGACCGCTTACTTCTGTATGGCCAGCTTTTCCACTGTTACCAGTTTGTTTAGTGGTTCAGTGTATACGTCGGAGGATGTGTGACGCAGATCAGAGTTGACCATGATGACAGGGTTCGAGTCTGGTGAAGAACTGTTCCAGAAAGCAGGTAAAACAAAAACAGGAGCCAAAAAATTAAAAAATCAAGTAAATAACAGGGTGATAATGTGGTAAAAACTGAAAATGTAGTAAAAACCAGGTAGCTGCAAGGGCTTTTTTATGAAAATTGCTTTTCATAACACTATTGGCTGGGTTTAGGGAAGGGAGTGGGCGCTGGTCAATCTGTGCTTTTTAAAACACTATCAGTTGGGTTTAGGGAAGGGGGTGGGTGGGTGTACTGGTCGGTCAGTCAGTCAGTCAGTCGGTCAACAGTGGCCTCAGGTGGATTTACGTGAGAACTGCAGGCGCGAATGGCACTTGCGAGAAAAATCAGGGATTTTTGCGATCTCAAAAAGCGCACACAGCGGCCTCTGGTGGACTCTCAAAAACTGCAGAAAAACGTAGCTCCTGGGACGTATTTGCCGCTCTCCAGAAATGTATATAGCGGTACATAATCAGAATGAGCCTGGGTTGGCTTTAAGGCTATGCTTACACTAGTACGTTTTCATTCAAACATAGTCATTAAAAATGAATATGACCCTCATCCATATTGGCATTTCCACTAGTTTTGGAAAAGATCTTCATCCACACAGCAGTTTATTTAAATGAACAAATTTGAACATGCACTGAGAGAAAAAGTGTCACATTTAAGTGTGCAGCAAATGCTCTGAATGTTATCTGTTATCAGAAGAGAATGAGATCTGAAACATGTGTATAAATTGTGTGAATGAAACACAAGTTTGCCATTAGTTATGAAAAACAAAACCACATTTAAAATAAAGCTAAACAAACATCTATTATTTGAAATACAACTGTTTTAATAAAGGTTCATTCATTCATTTTCCTTTGGCTTACTCTCTATTTCAGAGGTCGCCACAGCGAAATGAACCACCAACTATTCCAGCATATGTTTTACTCAGCGGATGCCCTTCCAACTGCAACGCAGTATTGGGAAACACTCATACAAACTCATTCACACACACACTCATACACTACGGCCTATTTAGTTAACCCAATTCACCTATAGTGCATGTTTTTGGACTGTGGGGGAAACCCACGTGAACACGGGGAGAACATGCAAACTCCACACAGAAATGCCAACTGGCCTAGCCAGGACTCGAACCAGCGACCTTCTTGCTGTGTGGCAACAGTGCTAACCACTAAGCTACTGTGTTGCCTTTAATAAAGGTTTAGCAACTAATTGTTATTTTGCAAATCATTTTTATGGAAACAAGGGATTGTTTTTCTACATGAAACATCCTGTGATCGCACAGATTGTTCAACTGACCATTTAAACTGCACTGTAAAAATGTTCAACACAATTGATTTGTGTTGGGACAACATAAAAGTAGTAAGTTAGATTATTAGTTTGTACAAAATGAAGTGGATTGAACAAAAAACAATTAAGTTGTCCCCCAAAAAAAACTCAAGAATTGTCTTGATTCAGATTATTTTAAAAGAGTAGTTTGAACAAACAGCAAGCATATTTTTTTGAGTGTGTGCAGCAACTTTTACTGTGTTTATATGTTTGTTTTACTCAAGTTACCAATGCTAGGATATATTTTGTGGAGTTTGCATGTTCTCCCCATGTTGATGTGGGTTTCCTCCAGGTGCGCCGGTTTCCCCAACAACCTAAAGACATGCACTATAGGTGAATTTGATGAATTAAATTGGCCATAGTGTATCAGTGCGTGTGCGAGAATGAGAGTGTATGAGTGTTTCCCAGTACTGGGTTGCGGCTGGAAGGGCATCCGCTGTGTAAAACATATACTGGATTAGTTGGTGGTTCATTCTGTAGTTTGGGACTAAGCCGAAGGAAAATAAATGAATGAATGATATATTTTGTGTATCTATAAAGGTCAGGCCTGATTACAGATTTTATCATTATAACGTGGAAACAACTTAAAAAAAAGACATCATTCAAAACTGTAATGACTTTAATTTGTGTTTATTCACAATAAACACAAAACATTGTGGCATTATAAAATAAAGAAAGCATACAGTATGTTCCTTCTGTTGTTGTTCTGTTGGTTTCTCTGAACTTAAGTAAACAAAAAAGGTCATAATGGTCATAATATGAGAACTGACGAATCAGGGTAAAAAAATCATGATAATTTAGTAGAGCCAGTCAAGGAATGAATTTGAGAAGCCACATCTTCATTATGAACTGATATATGGCGTACTATATATGTCATTTGTCATTATCAAATGATCTACATGTGACAGTTGCATTACTTTAGTCACATTTATAAAATCTCTTCTATGGCCTTATGGGATAGTAACGTGTCCATTGTATGTGCACTTGTGAATCTCACTGCGAGAGGTAAAGTCATCTGTGCACTTCTTGCCTACTGTTGTTAAATACTATGAATTTTGGTTTACCTACTGTTTTTCACACTATATAGTAGGGAAAATGTGATTTTGGATGCACCGATCGTGTTGAATCCTTTACACTGAAACACAACCCAAGAATCTAACTAAACCGGGTCTGCAGTATTCCAAGGTAAAATCTCAGGGTTCAAGTGTGAATGCAAGGTGTAACCATATCAAAAGTTGTGCGTTTTAAAATAAATACGACGCACTAGTGTTGACGCAGCCTAAGAATCTATCTTAAAGTCCTGGCTGTCTATCTGTACTCCCTGAACAGCGTCTGGAATGAGACAGTCTGTCTAGCTGAAAGCAGTTCCAGCGCTGCAGATAAGCTCGAGCAGCATGACTGGAGGACTGCTGTCAACCACAGAGAGGGCATGCTGGGGCATGTGGGTAACACAACTCTACAGACACAGGGACAGTGTGTGAAACAATATACACATGCAAATACACTCATACATGCACACTGACTCTCAAATTTCCAACGTTAATTAAAAATCAAACCGTATTTTTAGGTGCACCCTCTGAACTCAACAGTCAAACTAATTTAAAAGAGAGACAAAATTTGTTTCTTGCTCTGCATTTTTGCGTATATTTTAGTTAATGTTGGAACATCGATAAAACAAGTAGATTCACTTTTTTCAGACAAAATGCTGGGAAAGTTTTGCTACTAAAAATTATATATATATATATATATATATATATATATATATATATATATATATATATATATATATATATATATATATATATATATATATATATATATATATATATACACACACATATTCATATATATACAGATTCATATGTATACATATTCATATATATTCATATATATATATATATATATATATATATATATATATATATATATATATATATATATATATATATATATATATATATATATATATATATATATATATATATATATATATATATATATATATATGTATGTATAAATTGAATATGAATTATATACAATTTGACATTGTTCTCTCTTCTGTCTGCCCTTATCAGTCTTATTTTAAAAAGCTGTGATAACACTATCATGGATTTTTTTCTTTTATTATTTAAGCAAATAGGGATAGGCATAAAGTATTTGTGGTACTCTCCCATTCACTGCGCTCAAAGTTAACCCAACAATGACGACTGCTGAGAAACTCGGAAATTTGAAAAGGGTCCATTGCTTTTCATGCATATAATTTAAGTCAAAATTTTTCACTCTCTTGTGATTTCTTTTTCAAATATTTCTTAAATGATGTTTAACAGAACAAGGAGTTTTTCACAGTATGTCTGATAATATCCTTCTTCTGGAGAAAGTCTTATTTATTTTATTTTGGCTAGAATAAAAAGTTTTAATTAAAAGAAAAAACATTTTAAGTTCAATATTTTTAGCCCCTTTAAGCAATATTTTAAGTTGAATACTAGTATCTTGATAAATATCAAGTAAAATATTACGTACTGTCATCATGGCAAAGTTGGCAAAAGAAATCAGTTATAAGTAATTAGTTATTAAAACTATTATGTTTATAAATGTGTTGCAAAAACAGATATTGGGGAAAAATATACAGGGGTGGCTAATAGTTTAGGAGGGCTAATAATTCTGACTTCAACTGTATATTATCATACATGACAGCTACATCCTTAATTTCCAATGCCTATATATGTGTGTGTGCATGTGGCAGGAATATGCAAGCAACCTAGTCCTTCTACCTGCCCAAAGAAGGGAGCGTTCTTAGGAAGCACTTGACATTTCACACATTCCACACATTCCCCAAATAGAGTAAGGAGTTGGCTGAAACCATCCCTCCTCCTGTTGAAGAGCAACTCCTCCAATAACAGGATGTGCAAGTCGCTCAAAACACAGTGAAGGCCGCAGTGGGCTTTCATACAACTGTACTGAAACAATAGCCCAACGATGGTAACAAGAAAACAAAATGCCACTCGCGTTCGAATTGGACAAAAAAGCAGGCCTATTTTCATCCCTGCTCTCCTTGAGGGACAATTAGAGGCAGAATGAAAATAGAAGAGCATTGTCTCGAGTGCACTAACTATATCGATTTAGGAAATGCTGAAATAAGAGTTATGTTTCCAGGGCAGATCTGGATGGTGTGTGAATGCTCACCTCCAATGGCGTTACATCTGGACGTGATTTCCCACAGCACTAGAGCCATGGAGTAGACATCGGTTTGCTTGAAGGACTCAATGTTTTCAAGGTTGATCCTCGATTCCAGCACCTCTGGAGCCATGTACCGGGCTGTACCCACCTGACAATCACACACACAAAATAATTGTTTCAATTTTTATACACTTTAAATTTGTATTTGGACTGATGATATGACAACATAATGATTTCAATAATTATTTTTGAAATAATATCAGTATAACTATTGTTGTAAATATATTAGTTATTGATTAATAACTTAATAATAACTACTTGTATGAGTAACTACTACTGCTAAAAATAATAAACTTATAAAAAAATATACATTATGTTAAAATTCAAAATATCAACAACATAAATCCAAAGAAACATTTTAATAATTTGAAACATAATATGGTAAAAAAAAAAGAAAACTAATAATAATAATATATACATATACAGTAAAGCCTAAAATTATTTGACAGTATAAAAAACAGGGATCCAGTGGCCCAGCCAGAGTCCTGACTTAAATCTAATTGAGAATCTTTGGAGGAAGCTAAAGATAAGGGGGGTGACAAGAAGATCTTCCAACCTGAAAGAGTTGAAGCTCAATGCTAAAGATGAATTGCCAAAAATATCCGTGGATACATGCAAAAAGCTGGTCAGCAAATATAGCAAGTGTTAAATTGTATTTGATTTTGGCCAACTCCTTACTCTTGTACAATGTTTTACTATCTTTTGGGAGAGGTCTGTGTCATGTCATTTCCACTCAAAAAGAAGCTTGCTTGTTGAATACAAGTAACATTAAATATATACACTCACTGATTACTTTATTAGGTACACCTGTCCAACTGCTCATTAACGCAAATTTATAATCAGCCAATCACATGGCAGCAACTCATTGCATTTAGGCATGTAAACATGGTCAAGATGATCTGCTGCAGTTCAATTAGAGCATCAGAATGAGGAAGAAAGATAATTTAAGTGACTTTAAGCATGCAATGGTTGTTGGTGCCAGAGAGGTTGGTCTGAGTATTTCAGAAACTGTTGATCTACTGGGATTTGCATGCACAACCATCTCTAGGGTTTAAAGAGAATGGTCCGAAAATATCCAGTTCTGTGGGCACAAATACCTCGTTGATGCCAGAGGTCAGAGAAAAATGGCCAGACTGGTTCGAGCTGATAGACAGCAGAAACTCAAATAACCACTCGTTATAACCGAGGTATGTAAAAGAGCAGTGATTTTCTCTCAGTTCCCTCACTTCCCTCATCATTATTCAGCACAATTATCCCATCTTTCATATTTCAAGCTGTTTTGAGAGAACCAAGCTAATCTTTTTTTTTTTTACTACTTTATCTTTAAAACAAGCAGAGCTTCACCTCATTATATTACCTCACTTCAGGAGTACAAAAGATCACACCAATGAACCAACAAAACTGAAAGGTGATAAATTAAACAGTCCAAACTCCCTTTGAATGGTTTTAGGGTTTCGAATGTTGACACGCATCAAAGACAAGGAGGAACAGAGTCAGGTGATTGTTAGTTCATTCATTACTGATTCACTCAACACCTCTTGTCTTTTCATTTTCAGCCTGTGAATCATATATCTGAGCAGGCAGTTAAACAAAGGCCTGTGGGCATGCATACATGTGCGCTCACACACACACACACACATCTGCAAATGAAGAGATGCCTGAGGGACTTTCCCTGTGAGTTATGACATGACGTTTGCGCCGCTGTAAACCTGTATACTATATACACATGCAAAATACACCAACGCTTTTCTTGACATCTACAAAACTGTCAAAGCGTGGGAATCTGAGCAGCCATTTACTGCACTGGGCTTGATGAAAAAATGTAGTTAAGTTGCTTCAGGTGGTCTAATCAAAGAATGAGATAAAAAAAATTAAAAGAAAAAAATATGTAAAAAAATTGAGAAAATAAAATACTTTATAAATAAATAAATAATTAAAAATGAAAATAAACAAACAAATAAATGTTACCTTTTGTTTTCGTGTTAATTTTAGTCAGTGTTGTATTAATGAAGTTTAGGACTTTATCATTATTTAAGTGTTTTTTATTCATATTTTCGTTTTATTTTAAGTTAAACTACATGTAAATGAGATATTTCTAGCAATAACTAGCAACTCGATTAAATAAAATAAAGTAAAAGTGTATTATAAATATTTTATCTCTTTGTTTCATTTCAATGTATAAGGTTTTAGTACTAGCATTTTCTGCAATCATTATTATTATATTTATTTGATTACTTGTTTAATGTGCCTATGGTCTTCATTACTTTAACATTTCTCATTAAAAAAATCGGTTTGAATCAGATGTTTTCTTTAAGCACCCACTGTATTGGGTTTTCTTTCCACTGTATTGCTGATTTTGCATACTATATCAAGTAAATCTGAAATAATTAAAGTAAAATACTTTTAAAGACCAGTATCATAATAACAACTTTATATGAATGTTACAGGGCTGTTTGTTTGATTGCATCACCTTCACTTTATTTTCTTTATATCTTTATTATTCTTTTAATTATATTTTTTTGTGTTCAGTGTCAGAATTCTAGCCTGTATTGGGCTGAACAAGTGCATTGAAGTCAGGTTGAATGTGAAGTGAATATGTGATGTAATGATCATCACTGAGAGAAAATCTGTATCTGCATTTGTTAAATCTTTAATCTGAGGTAATTAGTCTACCTTTATTACTGTGTAATTCCATACAAAGTGTGAAGTGTGTAGCCTCCCGTCACATGACTCGTGGTTCGCTTATGTTTAAATTATTCAACTCACAGCATCTTCACTATTTTATAAAAAAAAAATACAAATTTCTCATTAGAAAAATCATTTTGAATCAGATCTTTTCTTTAAGCGCCCAAGTGTTCCACATATTGCTTATTTTATATACTATATCCATTAAATCTGACGTAATTAAACATATACAGATGAAGTCAAAATTATTAGCCCTCCTGTGAGTTTTTTTTTCTTTTCCAAATATTTCCCAAATGATGTTTAACAGAGCAAAGAAATTTTCACAGTATGTCTGATAATATTTTTTCTTCTGGAGAAAGTCTTATTTGTATTATTTCGGCTAGAATAAAAACAGTTTTTAATTTTTAAAAAACATTTTAAGGTCAATATTATTAGCCGCTTTAAGCAATATTTGTTTTAGATTGTCTACAGAACAAACCATTGTTATACAATGAATTAGCTTATTAACCCAACTTGCCTAATTAACCTAATTAACCCTTTAAATGTCACTTTAAGCTGAATACTAGTATCTTAAAAAAATCTATAAAAATTTTATGCACTGTCATCATGGCAAGGATAAAAGAAATCAGTTATTAGTAATTAGTTATTAAAAATATTATGTTTAAAAATGGGTTGAAATATGAAGGGAGGAGGGTCAATAATTCAACTGTATACAATAAATGCCTTATTTATAACAATAGCTGAAGTCTGCATGATTCTGATACACAAATGCATTGATGAAGATAAACTGTCATTGCACGCCCCACCTGTCCACTGTTGGCCAGTTCATCCACCGACAGCGAGTTGTCCAGACGGAGCCCGAGCCCGAAGTCACAGAGACAACAAGTCAGGTCGTTCTTCACCAGGATGTTGGAACTCTTGAGGTCCCGGTGGACGATGGGCACTTTGGGTCTGCCACAGGGGGTGTGGTCACTATGCAAATGAGCCACGCCCCTCGCCAGGGATCCACCAAGCAGCCGCAGATCTTCCCAGCTGAGCAAGTGGCGCGTCAGGTACTCCTGCAGGTTCCCTCGTGGGTGAAACGCTGTGATCAGCCAGTACTGTTTCTCCACCTTGCGCTCCTCAGCTGTAAGGAAGTGCAGGATGTTCTCGTGCTTCAGGTCGATGTCCTGAAAGATGTCCTTTTCGTTCTTCCAGGATGCGTACTCTTCGTAGGGGAAGATCTTCACTGCCACTGTCTCGAACTGCTCTGAGGGGCTCTGTCTCAGCTTGGCTTTGTACACCTCAGCGAAGCGGCCCTTGCCCACCTGCAAGGGGTGGAAGAAGCAATTCATTACTGACACGCAAGTGAATGTACAGATACTAAGTGAATGTTTTACATAGTTAAATGTGTTTGCCTGAAATAAATTACAGGTTTAAATTGTACTTAAGTGTTAAAGTAAAAGAATGGCAAAAATAAAAATGTTTTGGATATTGGAAAAAACTGACATTGCGATATTTTCTACAATATTTATTGCAATATTGAGTATAACTTCACCAGATGAAATGAATAGGTCTATTTGGAAACAATTCATCATTTTAGATACATTGGAAAGATTTTTTTAAGGGAGAGCATTATATTTTACTGGTATATTTTATGTTGTATATTATACAATATATAATATACCAATCACAATCATTGATAAAAACAGTAAAGCAATGATACTGTACAAATAAAATGCACAGTGCTTTATGATTTTCTGGACATCTAGCAATATTCAGATTTAAAAATAACACTGTATAGTTTTCATCGTATATTTACATAAATTACAATTAAACATTTCTTTAAGTTAGAAACGTAATTTCTTATGCTTGGATACTTCAAACTGACTTTTAAAAAAGGCTCACAGTCGCAGGCCCTTAAAACGCACATAAATAATGACTGCTTTGTTATTGCAATGTTTAACTATAAAGTTACCAAATCATTAGTGTTTTCAAATATAGCTCCGGGTCAATAATAATACCAGTTAAACATTGCAGATTTTGCAATGCGACTATTGCAGATGCGCATATTGCGATATCGATGCTGAAACTATTTATTTTGCAGCTCTAGTGTAGTAGTTCACAGAATAACACGAAACCAAATAATAATATGTATCAAAAAATGAACAAATAATAACTACAAAAATGCTAAACTTTTACTACTTTGACTTTGTTGTAGTTTCATTTAGTTTAATGTAAAACTAAAACAGCTAAAGCTACAAAAAACAGACATTAAACGCATATCTATAGCTTAAATAATGCATGCAAATTTGAATACTTAATATTATTGAATATGGATAAGACTAAGGAAATGTAATTTAAATGCAAACGATACTTTTAGATTTGAATAAAATTGTATGGAATAAAAAAGTATATTTTATTTCCAGAATTGTATACACGCAAATAAACAGGCAGTCAGTTTGTAACTGTGTTATGTAACTGATGTTGATGGCATAATCGTGTATAAAAATGTAACTAAATAAAGAAAAACTCCTAACTATACTTTTATAAACTTATAATATATACTAAATATACTTTATAAACTCATAAAAAATACTTTAAAACCCATTTAATTCTTTTTTCTGGAAACTTTGTTGGATTTTATGAAAAATTAGATCGCTTTGATTAAAATATATCAATCTCACTTGACTAGATAAACTTATGTACTTCCAGTTTGTGGGAATTTATTAACTGTGGTATTCCCCATCACCTCAATTAAAAACAACTGACCAAATGAAATTAGTTATTAAAGGTCCCATTACATATTGTGAGATGTGCCTTTTTTATTTAATGTTTGATATAATCTCAACTGAAACAGAGAGCCCCTTCATACACTCGGCGCAATAAGGTGCAAGACATGTTTGGTGCGATTTTTTGCTATTTTCAGACCAGCGCAACCCTTCACATTGTGCGCCACGCTGTTTAAATTGCAATTAATAAATGTACTAAGCCGAAAAGAAAATGAATGAATGAATGAATGAATGAATGAATAAATAAAGACAAACTGCAAGCATTGGATGTTGATACTTGTGTACTGTTTTTTGTTACTGTTTCGGAGCACACTAGCGTATAGATACACTTAAAAAACTGACTTTTAATTTCACAGGAACTTTGTGAAAGTTTGTACAATAATAAGGTGTCTCCTGACCTGCAGGTCAAGCTCGATGGGCAGCGGATCCATGTTGTGGTTGATGTTGTTGGCATGTGTGGAGCTGCTGTCGGAGCGGTCGTCATCCATCATGATCGCGCAGGCGTCACTGCAGTCCAGAGGGCCTTTGGGACCCTTGTGTTTGGAAGGCTTCTTGGTCTCCCACTCGTTGAGTTTTCTGCGGCGGTACATGCGATACCAGTAGAAGGAGGCGATGACCAACACAGCCAGAACCAGCAGAGGCAGAAGACTGACCAGGATCACCAACACCACCTGGTTATTGGTGGGAACTTTATCAATCGGAGAGAAAGCAGGGGGGTGTTAGCATTTACCTTTACACACACAACAAGATAATTGCATATAATAAAAACTATTTCTATTTATAGTTAACAATACAGTCTATAAGAAGAAAAGGTTCTTATTGTACACACAACACAGATTTTAAATGCTAAGAAAAAAAATGCTCCACCAGATGTTGTCCTGGTTATATTAATATCTAGCTTTCCAAGCTGTTGTCTTTAGAAGCTAATGCTTGAGAGTTTACCTCAGTCAAACTGTTTCAGTTCAGTTGGGTTAAACAATGCAATCTTACTGGGAATAGTAATTAAAAAAACACATATTTAAAATACAGTAAGAACTTGTCATAGATATATACACTAGATATCGCATATGGACCCAAAGCATGCATCAATAAAGCCGGCACATTTGTACAGTACTTCCAGGACAAATGTCATTCAGCTGCACTAGTCAAGACTAAAGCCAATGTGAAGATGCTGGACTTTAGCGCTATGTACGGGTGTAGTAATGAGCAAACAAATAAAAAAAACAAAGCACAGAGCCAGAACATTTAATAGGTAAGATTGAATATTTCAGGTTTTTGTATCTTACGAACTTTTGTGCTCAACAAGTATTGATGATATACAGTCACTTACTGCATTCACCATAAGGAAAAGTAGCACCAACTTTCACAAAATACCATGCTTATGTTAGTTTTGGTGAATAAAATAAGCAAACAATGTAAATAATATATGCTACGGTGCAAGAAACTTGTATTATTGTCAGCTAAGGGAATGAGTCGTTCATAACGGAGATTCCTCTGTTAGAATGAGAAGTGAAAGCAAGAGAGGGGGTGTGTTTCAAGACACGGGTTAGATCAAATTAAACAGAGAAGGAGTAAAATACATTATTACAATTGTCAGCAATGCCCGTGCGATCCCTTATCCATTGATGTAGAAAAGTGATGTAAAATTATAATTTTTATAATTAAAAAAAATATTTGCATACTGACACTCCCGATCATAGATATATGTATACATGTGGATATATATATATATATATATATATATATATATATATATATATATATATATATATATATATATATATATATATCTGTGGCTCTGGATGGCCTCTCCTCCACTGCATCTTGGTCCCACATTCATTTCAAAGGAGCTCTACCCTACACTAAAATGGCGGCTCAATTCACGCATTCCTTCCAATAGACAACAAGAGCGTAGGCGACATCTAATGTAAATATCTATGAGAATTTGTAATATTTATCAATTTAATTTCATGTCATCTAAAAATACTACATCTAATAAACATAAATACATCTAAAAAATTGTTGTTTTGAAACAAATGTGTATTTAAATAGTAAAATAATAATGTATTTAATAATATTAAAACAATCATTTTATAATTTTGATCTAATTAAAATGAGGCTAAACATTGCACTTTTACAGGGAATATTAATAAGCTTAAATAACTACATAAATTCATGGTGTTCCATAACAACAGATATAACAACATTTTATAACATTTGCAAATTTATTGCAAAAATGCAAATAAATTGGGCAAACTATCCTTTTAAATCTTTTAATAAGTCATGTAATAATTATAATAAAAGAAAACTATTAAATGCACCACTGACTTTAAAAAAAATAACATTTATTCATTTTCTTTTTGGCTAAGTCCCTTTATTAATCTGGTGTCGACACAGCGGATTGAACTTCCAACTTATCCAGCATTTGTTTTATGCAGCGGATGCCCTTCCAACTGCAACCCATCACTGGGAAACATCCACACACACACACACACACGCACACACGCACACACGCACACACACACAACGGGCAATTTACCCAATTCACCTGTACCACATGTCTCTGGACTCTGATCTTAGAGCACCCAGAGGACACACACACGAACACGGGGAGAACATGCAAGCTACACACAGATACGCCAACTGGCCCAGCCCGAGGCTCAAACCAGCGACCTTCTTGCTGTGAGGTGATCGTGCTACCCACTGCGCCACAGTGACACCATTTTATTACATTTTAAAAAACTTATTACACAACAAATTACAAGATCTAAAGTGATTGTTCGTCCAAAAATTAAAACTGATTCAACGTTTACTTTATTTATAACCTTTCTTTCTGCTAAACCAAAAAGAAGATATTCTGAAGAATGTTGTAAACCAGTAAGTGGCATCCATAGTATAAAAAAAATATATACAATTAAAATCAATGGCTACCAGTTTCTCAATTGACTTTCTTCAAAATATCTTCTTTTGTGCACATCATAAAAAAGAAACTCAAACAGCACTACAACAAGTTGAGTCGGCAGTAACAGGCTTTTCATCTTTTTGTGTGCTATCTATATTTTCATATAGACAAATAAACAGTTTGATGAATCTCAATGCATAATTTAACACTTCTTTTATTCAATTCAACTGTGACGCGATCTACATCTCTAATAAGATGCGTTGAGAATATTGTACTCTAACAGGATCAAATTGACAGTCATTTAAGCACAAAAGCACAAAATATTCATATTTATACAACAGTTCTGTCTGGTTCTTGAATCTGATTGGCTGATAGGCGTGCAATATTCTGCAAATAACAGCACTCGTCCAGCCTCTTATCCCTTCACCCTGGCGTATCATTCCGCCCACATAAAAAGACAAGCAGAGGAAACTCTACAGTTTGACAAATATTGCTGCTGTTGGACAACATAATGTACTTTCGAGGCTTTTTAAGGCAAGAATGTAGTTGTTTAGTTCACAACTATGCAGTTTATTTATAAGGATAGTGCCTATTTTAAAATATTTATAATTTCTAAGTATTGGATTCAGTGCAGCGGCTGCCATCAGCCTGTCTGAGCAGACCAAAGAACATGACGGTTGACGTTCCGCCACAAGATGGCAACAGAGACCGCATAATAAGTCCTTAACGAAGGAAAACAGTATTTTCTCAGTGTAAATTTTAAACTACATCTGAACAAATCAATATGAATGAGGTAAGTGACCTTATAAGTCAATCTCTCTCTTTTGTATTGCTGTATTTATACCACAGAAACTGGTAGTGTTTGCTTAGGTTAGGCTTTTTCAGGGTTAATTATTGTGAAATCCTGATTGCAACAGAGAAATACTAGGAAATTTCAGTAGACTGATGGCAGTTCAGCCTTATAATCTTAAAATGTGAGCAAAATCACACTTTAGGCATTACGCTAGAGTATCATTCAAATACTAGCTCTAAAGTGATGTTGGTAAGGTAGCAATGGCTTCTTCTTGTTCTGACGTCAGCTACAGCTGTGAATGAAAGGCAGAAAAAAGTAGTTTCTCATACAAAAGGGTTTTTAGACTCTCAGTGTGTGATTTTCTTTTTTATACACACGATTATGCCATCAAACTGTTTAATAAATGCAATACCACATTCGTAGGATTGTTATGTGGCTGTATTTCATCACTGATGGGGGCACAAAGGCCCGAGGCCCGATATACAGCCACATTGCACTGCTACTCGTGTGATATTGCTCAAATATATACTGTAAAAAATACTAAAATCCACACAATTCTTTTATGTTGTCCCAACACAAATTGATAAAGTTAACTTAATAATTTTTACAAAGTGGATTGAAGTTAAAACAATTAAGTTGTCCCCTCTTAAAAAACTTAAGAATCGTGTTTTCAACTCATTTTAAATAAGTAGTTTGAACAAGCAGCAAGAGTCAGTTTTGAGTGTAGCAGGCACAACCATCCAGTCACCAAGTCCCCAGTTTGCCCAAACTCCTAATCATTAACTCAGTATGTGAGCAGTTTTTCCAGCACGAGTGAAGCTCGCACAGTGCTCGCCTGTTCTGCCACAGGGAAAGTTTACCCTGCTATATGCCGTGCTCCTGCCAGCCTGAGGATTGGCTGCAGGTTCAATCCAGAGACAAAGCGAGACCTGCCAACTACGTGGGCAGAGAGTGGAGTCAGTGTTTGGTCTGTCTGCATTCTTCCATCAAACACACAGACACGCCTTATCATTGAGACGCAGACATGAAACCAGCAGAAATGGATACATGACACTGCGAGAGAAAACGTCAATAAATGCCAAATCATTTGGCAGACACAACAGTCGACAAACATGTCCGTGAAGTGCAGACGAAAAACACTCTCAACCTTTCACATGCAGCAGCAGAAAGCTGTTCTCCGGCCAAATTAAAGACTGTATAAACATCCATGAAATGATGGTGCCCTTTCCAGCTTCTCAATAACATTATCATCTAATATGAGGCTTTGCTGTTAAAGAGACCCTTGATTATGATTTCACTTTTTAAACTGTAGATAGTGTGTGATGTTGCTGTTTGAGAGTAAACAGCATTTGCAAAGTTATTATGCTTAAAGGTCAACGCAAAGAAAGAGTATTTTTTCAAGACAAAAACCTGCAGGTGAATTGGGCAAAATAATATAATATAATATAATGAATAAAATAATAAAATAAATATATGCATATATAATAATACAATTTCTTACAGCATTAAAACTCAAATGTATTGGGTAAAAAAGTTATATAATATCACCATACTCCACCAGGTTAATTGATTACAATAAGCAAATAATTTTACAAATGATATAATAATATAAATGCTAAACTATAAGGTAATATAAATAATTACCTAAATATGTAAATGAGGCAATATATATGTTTGATCCAACGGCTTGTAAAAATGGGATTTTCAGGAATCTTTTTTTTAATCAATCTTTTAGTTTGTCAAAAATACATTATCAAGTTTTTTTAGAAAACAAAATTATAATTAAAAAATTAGTAAAATGACTAAAATTGAAAAATGAGTCTTCTTTTTAAACTTTGTCTTTAGAACTCCTATGTACAGCACTTTGGTCAACTTTGAATGTTTTTAAATCTGCTTTATAAATAATTATTTTATTGCATTTCCAAAAAAATTGTGTTTTTTTTAACCATTTTGGCCACACAAGTCTCACAGTTAAACGTCTGAAGGATGTTGTTTGTTAGCAGGTGGCATTACACAATAAACGATAGATCATAATATGATCATGTATGAATGCATGAATATAGCCCTCTAAAGACCTTCAGAATATGAATAAACTGAAGTTTACAGATTGTAAATGCTACTAAACTAGAGATTTATAGAAGATGACCTTAAAATAATGTATTGGCATTGAAACTGGAACTTTTGGAATTCATTTTCACATTAATCCAAAAATGAACACTTAAAAAAGATGAACTATATGAAAAATGTCAAAACTGACAGGTGCATGAAAAAAATGTCTTGCCTTAAAAGTCTACAACGGCTGGCATTGAGCTTTTTCATGGGTTTGTGACATCACAACCCCCAACATTTACTTAAACTGTACACCCGGTTATAATAATATATTTCAAAGTGAACTAGGTGGTTAGTGTTCTATCAGATAAGAAACCATTTATGGTAACTTTATTGACATTTATTTAAATAAAACTATTATATTTAAGTCATAAAAGTAACTCAGTAACTCATAAAATGAGTGTCCAATAAAGAGTTTACCAATCAGAACACACTGGGGCAGCTGACTAATGAGAGCTCATTGTGTATTTCTAATTCAGAAGTTTCCTAGAACCGGGAATTCAACAGACCATTTTAGGACAAAGGAAACAGCAGTGTAGAATAAAAATGTGAGAAATAATGTGATTTAAAGAAAAATAAAGTACAAACATGTTACAATGAACGCCAATTACAGTCCACCCCCAAGCCTTCAAAAATAGCTGATTGACCACTCATTTGCATGCATCACTGTACTTCATGCCAAGGTCTTAACAAGAATCAAGTGGATTACGCATTCCAAAACCTCAGACTCACAAGTTCATCTATTAAAACTTTAATGCTTCTAGCTGGTGGTGGGGACGACAACAGACATGTTTCTCATTAGCGCACACTCATTAGTGAGTGCGCTACTACCATTGCTTCTATACTGGAAAAATATTCATTAATGATGCAGCGTTTATTGATATAGCGAGTTTAATTTGATATTATTGGACAATATTGGATAATTAAAGGGATAGTTCACAAACAAACAAAAAAAGTCATCATTTACTCACCCTTTACCTGTTTAAAACCTTAAAATCTGTTGAACACAAAAGAAGAAATTCTGAAAAATTTTCCAAACCTGTAACCATTGACTTCCATAGTATTTGCTTTTCCTTCCATGGAAGTCAACGGTTAAAGATTTTCAAGTTTGTTTTAAAAATATCTTCTAGCAGAGTGTTTAGCAGAGGAAAGATTTAGAATCACCTTAGAGTGAGAAAATAGTGAGTAAATTCTCATTTGTAAGTGAACTATCCCTTTAATGTGGTCATTTCAACAGAGAATGGCTTAAGTCAGCGGTTCTCAAATGGAGGTCGCGACATGACCGAGGGTCACGTGATGATTTCCAAAAGTCAAATAAATTTTGGGCCCCATTTACACTAACACGTTTTCATTTTAAAACAGCGTTTTAGGACAAAAATGATCCACATCCACAGTGGCGTTTTATCTAACTTTTCTGAACACCTCTCAGTCCACACTACACTGCTGAAAACGCACATCACGTGACCATACACACACTCTGGCATGTGCTGAAAGCCGCTTCAGTGTATTCTCGCATCTGAAAACAATCAGCGGGAGCTTTGAGCACACCTGTCGGCACAACATCAGCCAGGTAATCCTGAATCTTCCGGTGGATCTCATCTCTCTGCAGTTGTTAGTCATGATCTATAATTTATCTTGTGTAGACCTACAGTATATCAAACGACTCATTTCTTGAATCTATTAGCCTACTTTTTCTCAGGTATAACGTGAACTGGCTGAGGGAAAAGATAAGTTAATATACCTATTAATTTATGTAACCGCGTACACTGATTCTGCATGTTTGACCAGTTGTTTGGTTTATTTGCAATGTTGTATAAACTTATTATACTTTATACTTTTAGAATTATTACTGATTATTAAAAATATAGCTTATTATATTCAGCAAAAGAGACTGCAATTTCGTATTTCACCATGCACTTCCTCTGATCATTTTATTTTGTCCATATAGCCTGTATAGCCATATAGCTATATTTTGCCAAAACCACACAGTGAGCCAAATGTTTCATATCTTTCAATGGAAATGAAAGGAGGCAGTTAGTAGGCTGTTTTTTTATACATTGGCATACAGTGAAGATGACGGTCATACAAAAATGTACATGATGCATTAACATTTTTGGTGTCTGTTATGTTTAAGTTGTTAATATAAACATTAAAAGAGACATTGCTTTACGTCCTATTTTGTTTTATTGTTAAGATAAGCCAGAGTGAATGACGTTATAAAAGTACTGCCTTTACATTTGAAGATTTACCCGACGTGTCCTCGTGCCCTCCGGAGTTCATTATAAACTTGCGAAGTCTGAACTTACAAGAAAAGGATGCAAGACTGAACTTTGTGTACTTTATATTGAGAAAAAGCCCCAGTCAGGATTCGAATGTCTGCAGTCATGCCTCCGTTTTCAGATGTGTCCCGTTTCCTCACATCCACACTGACAAGGAGCAGCAGCAATCAAAACAGCCTCTTTAGCATTTCCAGGGGGTCGAAACTCTGGGGTAGTGTGGAAGAAAGGCGTAACCGTAGAAAAAGTTATGCGTTTTAAAACTAAAATGTATTAGTGTTAACGGGGCCTTATTAAACTATTAAAATTGCCATATTTTATTCATAACCCACAGAAGATAAAAATAGTAGTTAATATTTAAAAAATAAATAAATAAAAAAAAAAAATCAACAAGATGAAAATATTTGTATATTTATAACCACCTCTAAGGAATGTAGGGGTCGTGAGTCACTGGCATTGTTATTTTGGGGGTCGCGGGCTGAAAAGGTTTCGAACCCCTGGCTTAAGTAGCGTCAATGTCATGGGATTAATTCTCAGTAAACGTAATAAAATAAAACTATTATTATTATTAATACTATTACTACTAGTATTGGAGTGTTGGTTGCTTTGGATAAAAGTGTATGCGAAATGCATTCTTTTAATTAAGTCTCATTAAAATACTTCATTAAAACACCTAGCACATCTACTATACTACATTACTTACTACGATTTTCTACTACAATATTACTTATTTAATAAAATCTCAGAACATGGCATTTTAACTCTACGTTTATATACGTAGACAGGTCAATTTTCTCCATCCTCTGGTGTACTAATAATCAATGGCAAACAAGCTTCATCCTGCTTTCATTTGATTTTCCTGGCTGGGTACAATGTATGCCTGCTTTACTCTGAAAATGTCATTATTCATAGTGAGGATTCCCACATGTACATCTTACTGCACTTTCGATCCCTGTCCTGAAAATGCATAAAGACAGCCAGACTGAGAGCAGTAACAAGCTCAACATGAGAAACTCAGACATGTTTCTGTTTGTTTGTTATGGCTACGACTTCGTTTTATAGCATGGCTGAAACCACAAACTTTTCTCTCTCTTTTTTCTTTTTTGTCTCACTAACACCGTCTTGGTCTGTTGTTTGGCTTTTCTCAGTGTGATTCAGAGTTTAAACTCTCAGCTCTATAACCTGAGGCCAAGATTCCTCTGCATGTGAGTGTGAGTGTGTTTGAGAGCCGGTGAATATATATGTACGTGCAGGTCAGACCTGAGCTAACAAGAAAAGCTATGTTTAAACTAGAGCACTTTTGTGTTTACTCAGCGCTTTAAAATGAAATGTAACTCGTACAGTATATACTGGTACTTCCACTATGTTTCAGAAAAGATCTCTACAATGCTTTTATCACCACCAGGGTGGATTACTGTAATTGACTCCTCACTGGCCTTCCCCAAAAGATAGTCAGACAGTTGCAGCTCATCCAGACACTGCGGCCAGGATTCTGACCAGAACCAAAAAAACAAAGCACATCACACCTGTCCTCAAGTCTTTGCACTGGCTCCCATTTTACACTCACTCAGAATAAATTTTAAAGTATTGTTACTTGTCTATAAATCACTAAATGGTCTAGGACCTCAATACATTACAGATATGCTCAGTGAATACAAACAAACAGATCACTCAGATTATTAGAATCAAGTATATTAGAAATTCCAAGAGTTTAGCTAAAGCAGGGTGAATCTGCCTTTAGCTACTGCTGCTCATTTTTAATTCTTTGTTGTTTTAATTTTCTTGTTTTTTTATTAATTCCTGTTTGTGTATAGCACTTTGAATTACCATTGTGTATGAAATGCGCTATACAGTATTGACAACACATATGGCTAAACAACTAAAAGCTAGAAAATTGGAATTTAAGATTGTAGCCTGCATACTAGGGCTGCACAATATATATCTTTTTAGCATTGATATCGTGATGTGCGCACATGCAATAGTCATATTATAGAGTCTGAATTACAGCTGACCAGGAGCTACTGCTAAGTTTATCCATAATAAAGTGAAAGTTTATCATTCGCATTGTTTTAAGGGCTGCGAGTATGCATTACAAGAGTGTTTAAAACATTTGAAATCAAAAAATGTTGATATTTGGAGGCATAAAAAATGTATCTGGTTTAATTATTTATACTATTTATTCAAAATTGTTACTTCTAATTTTTGTCTTGTTTCTAGTCCAAATATCTACATTTCAAAACAAAAATAAGATTATTTTAATTTCCCCATTGGCTGATAATTTTGCTTGCTTTAAGAAAAAACTCTTCATTTTGGCTCATTAACTCTGAAGATGAAAACAAAACAATATTTTTACTTGATCTAAGAATTTTTAGATATTCGGACTAGAAATGAGACAAAGTAAGAAAAGCATGTTTTATGAATTGTAATTATTAAATTTTTGCACCTGAAAATAGTCAGATTCCCCAGAAAACAGTTTAATCAAAGCGTCTCGTAAAACTGTATTCATATTGCGATATTTATTGCAGAGAGATAAAATATTGCAATATCAGTTTATTCCAATATTGTGCAGCCCTACTACATACAAAAATGAAATAAAACACATTATAATGGTATTTTTTCATAAACAACAAGTATTAAACAGCACAGAGAGAAAAAAGCAAGTGTACGTTTGCAACAAACCCTTTAAATAAAGATAAAACTATGTATGTAAATATGTGTCCACAAAGTGTATAAAAATCAAACAACTACATTCGTTATAACAAGACTAGGTCTAGTGTGCAATGGTGTAAATTTCCTGACAAGCTAAACAAATGTCTCTCATTTGTGGCAGTAGCTCCTTTAAACTCGTAGAGTGCCACAAGTATTTTGATAATATATTTTCTCCTGGACAAAGTCTTATTTGCTTTATTTCGGCTAAAATAAAAGCAGTTTAATTTTTTTAAAAAAACATTTAAGGTCTATATTATTACCCCCTTAAGAAAATGTTTTTCATTTGGCTACAGAACAAACCACTGTTATACAATGACTTGCCTAATTAACCTAACCTGTCTAGTCTTCCTAATTAACCTAGTTAAGCCTTTAAATGTCACTTTAAGCTGAATACTAGTATCTTGAAAAATATCTAATAAAATAGTATGTGCTGTCATCATGACAAAGATAAAATAAATCTGTTATTAGAAGTTAATAATTAAACTATGTTTATGTTTAGAAATTTGTTGAAAAAAACATCTTTTTCCATTAAACAGAAACTAGGGAAAACATAAAAGAATTAGAATTTAACAGGGGGCTAATAATTGTGCACATATTTTCAAAAGTGTGTGTTTTGGTTAATCTGCACTCATTTTAAAATGAATACAGGTCTGCACTGTTTCCAAAAGTCTCCATGTTTGTGGGTTTAAAGATCTGGAGTTGTGTGCCAAGTCTACAAAGAATGACCAACTAAGTCTGCGTTTGCACTCTTCCTTCTCCTTTCCACTGAAATAACCTGTGATCAAAGATCAGGTGAGTAGAAACTCAGTGTCAGGTTGGATATGTTCCTGTGAGACACAGACACATGCTGCAGCTCATCTATCCTGTCAGGAAAACGGCCCGTAGATTGTCATCCAGGGAAAGATTAATGAATACTTTCCACAAGATCTGAGAAAGAAATTTTGGCATTTGTCATTTTATCTTTTTGTGCAAAGACTGCAGCAGTCACCATATGTGTCAAAATATGCACAGGATAATGCAATCGAACCTGCAGTGTTAGAAAAAGCAAGGTAACATTAGAACTCTTCTTTTAATGCAAATTATTGAATATGGGTTCTGAGGGAAAAGTTAATAAAGAGAAATATATATATATATATATATATATATATATATATATATATATATATATATATATATATATATATATATATATATATATATATATATATATATATATATATATATATATATATATATATATATATTAGTGCTGGGCAAAGATTAATAAAGTTGCAGTAAAAGAGTTGGTTTCACTACATACTTTTAAAAAGATTTTAAATGATTTGGAATGTGACACATTGGCCTGTAGATGTTCTGAGTGGTTTTAACTGTCGTGTGTTTTGATGGATAAATGATGTTACCGGTTACCCATGTGAACTGTATATCGCTTGATCTCGGCCAGGACACTCTTGTAAAAGAGATTTTTAATCTCAATGTGCATTTTTCCTGGTTAAATAAAGGTTATAATAATAATAATAATAATAATAATAATAATAAATTTGTAATTAATTGTATCCAAAATAAAAATTTGTTATGACATAAGATGTGCGTTTATTATATACTGTATATATAATTAGTAATACACACACACACTTACATAAAAGCAAAACTATACAATACGTCTTTTTGCATAGATATTAACATATTGAAAAAAAAAATAGATTAACTAAAATGTTTACTGCGTAACTGAAATGTATTGAATATGTTTCATTATAAAACAAGGAGGTCAACAGGTCAAACAGTCATATATTGTTTTTGCACGATACGTTGACACAATTCACTTCACATTAAAGTACAGTTTTTTTTTTTCCTTAAGTGATGTTTAACAGCACAAGAAACTTTTCACCACATTTCCTATATTGTTTTTCTAGATAAAGTCTTATATCTTTTATATATCTTTATTTCTCCTGCTAGAATAAAAATAGTTAAGATCAATATTAAAAGGGCCCGTTATTTTGAATGATCATTTATTTTGTTCATCATCATGGTAAATATAAAACTAATTAGTTATTATAAATGAGTTATTCTGTTTAATTGTGTGATGAGAAATATAACAGAACAAGAAAGCTTTTTACATTATTTCCTATTATGTTATTTTCTGGAGAAAGTCTTATATCTTTTATGTTACATATCTTTATATCTCTGGCTAGAATAAAAAAAATTTAATTAAAAAAATTACAATAAAAAATGACTTTTTTTAACGAGTAATGCACACGCTAAAATAACAATTCCCACTGCTGCAAACCACAATATTTCTCATGTAAACAGGAAATTTGAGAAACTGAAACAACAACCGCCAGTGTCTGAGTGTGCAGCTTCTTCAATGTGCGATAGTACGATATATCAGTTGTTGAACATGATGATTAAACCACGACAGGCTTCCAGGAGCTTTAAATCAAGACGCCTTCAAGGTTCCACATTCACTTTATGCTCCTTCCGATTGAGCCAATCAAGTTTACAAGTCTGAAAACAGAAAAACATGTGTGCAAAGCCACAATGAAAAGTGCAACACACTCCTTCTGACAAGCTTTATGAGTCGCTTATTAGAAACAAATGTACGTTTGTCAAACTCAGGCAATAACGGCCATCATTGTGAAGCTGCAAACATGCCTGTCTTAATCAGCCACATCAATCTGTTATCATATCTCATCATAATCATCCCATTCCAGAGCCAAATTAAACAAACACTAGAACACAATGTTACAAAATCACTTTCATTATGGCCGCAGGCAAAAACACTGTTTTTCATCTGTCAATTTTTGGCTTTTCATGAAGTGTTTTTTAAAGTGTGAAGAAAACATACAAAATACACCCTTAAGTTTTTATTTTATCGCTCTTTATCAATTTGTGTCTCTGGATGTCAATTATAACACACATTTTTAAAGGTTTTTTCTCTAATTTATTTATTTTTCTTCTACACTGAGCCATAAATGTCTATTACAGTAGCGTTTACACATAACAAACCTTCACAGTCTTATTCATTTCTGTATTCTGAATGTTTGTCTGTTTGCAGTAAAAAAGATTCCAAAATTAAGTAGTTAAAGCTGACTTCATCAGAATGTTCAGATTTTTATGAGTCAGATCAATTATTATACACATTGTTAATAGGGATGCACCGATCCTGATACTTGGATCGAATATCGGTTCGATACCATGTATTGGCCAGCTGGTACTGATCCAGAGCTGATCTTGTGCGTGTGCTGTATTCTGTGTAATTTATAAGCCAACAAAAGCCATGAAGCCACCCTATTATAAGGCACTAGACAGTTGGTATGTATGCCTACTATATCCCAAATGTTTTGAAGCCATAGTTTAATGTAACGTACAGATTAATATTCAAGTAGTTAAATTCATGTTAACTTCAGCGTTTCCCGCTGCCACGCCTGTCTATCATTCTCCATTCATTCACAAATCAAACTGCGTGCCGCGTTCGTTTATGACAGCACGAAAAACTTTCTCCAAGACTGTTCCTGTTAATATATATAATCAGTAGAGTAATGCATATAGTTTTGCATTAAATGGGTTCACTTTGACCTGCAGCAAGGAGTTCATTGCTGTTTCTAAATCTTGTTGCACTGTGTTTGTTTGATCAGCAGATCATATTCGCTGATTCACAACACTGGAGTAGAGAGGGGTATTACCTGCTCTTCACACACAAAGTAGGCCTACCTGAAACTTTAAATTAGAAAAGGCTCAAAAATACATTCTACAGATCCTCGACGCACTGTCTTCCCTTTGTGCTACTAAGTTTTGAAAGTGTCTGCAGATATCTGAGGGCTGCGTGCTGTGTCTCAGTGATGCATCAAGCGCTTCATTCACGCACCGGCTGCGCAGACGCGATGTGTGCCGCTCCATAAAATTATTCTCACAATGAGTTTCTTATCTCTCATCCTTCCGACTGAGTTCATTCCTCCGATGGGGAAAACTTTCACTGCTGGTTATCTTAACAATGATTAGGGTCAATAGTGGTAGCCTATTACGGATTTAAAAGAAAAATCTTAATATTAAAAAAGGAAACTTAAGCTGGACCACAACAAATCAATGTCATAACGAATGCTCAAATAATGTAGCCTAGTTTACCGCAAGCATCATGTTTTTAGTTAGATTGTGTGTCTGTCATACACATTAGGCCTATAGGTCTGTTTTTACTAAACTTTTTGACTAATTTTTTTTTTTACTAAAGACGATATATTATTTGAGTTTATCACCAGAACTATAGGAACTGTATTAGGCATTTAAAAAAAGAAAAAACAAAAAAAAAAGCACAGTATTGGGATCGGATCTGTATCAATCAATACTCAGAATTTTGGTATCGGGATCAGATTGGTTCCAAAAAAAATGGTATCGGTGCATCCCTAGTTGTTAAAGGCTTTTTTCTTGAAATATTTTTTTCTCTATATTCTGAACTTTTTACACATTCATGCGTCATTTGCCTAATGTTATTCTACAAAAAATAGAGATAGTGAAAAATGTTTTTTTTTCTGTCTGTTTGCAGTCAAAGTGAAATTCCAATAGAAAACGACTCTTGACTGTAATTTCAAAAATCTTTAGTTTAAATACTCAATATCAAAATATTCAGATACGAGATGTCACAGTCTTATTCACACCTATATTCTGAAAGTTTTTACACATTCATACATAATTTACCTCATGTTATTCTACAAAAAATAGTGAGTGTTTTTTTTTGTTTGTTTGCTTAGTAAAAAATAGATTCCATAGTAAACAACTCTTCAGATCAAATGCTTTTTTAAATTTTCAGTTCAGATTTTTGTGCTAGAAAGTATGTAAATGAGATAATGCCTCATTTACATATATAAACAACAATTTAGAGAAAATGTGGTACAAAAATTATGATTATAATGGTAACTTTTTCTCTCACATGCAGTAACTTGCCTAAAATGTTAACTATTTCCTCAGTGTGCGCATTCACTTCCTGAAACGTTTGCGACTATTTAAAGCGCTAATATTCTGCAGTTAAAGCAGACACATTTCGGCTGAAACTGAATTACGATTTTTTCTTGGTAAACTAATGACAGTAATCTAGTTAACCACGGTTTCTCCATTTCCCTCTTTCACTATATTCATTTGTCTGGAGCTTGGTCTAGAAGACATAATGATGTGTTGATGCTCACAGACTGTTTTTCATGCAGCATTCGCATACGCAAACACCATAATGACTGTGAATGAGGAACTGAAATCTCACAGTACAAACCCACTGATGAAGACAGATTCATCAAACAATGTTTATTCATTTTGATAATCTGTTTATTGGTGACACCCGATAACTCTCCCATAACTGTGTGAGTACAGTACCAATAAAGCATATTTCTAAGACATATTTCTACCAAGAATTATGATAAATCTGACAAATTTGGACAAACTCGTCTTCTTGCAAAGCTCTCCTTTGTAAAAGTCAGTATCTAAATGTGTCAAATGTACAGAATAATAAATAATAACAAATTATTATTGCATTCCTCATAATAAAAATCTATAATAACCAATAAAAAATGAAACTGAATAATGAAAGTATATTGACTATTTTATTTAAAAAAATATCCAGTTTTTAATTTTTCTGGACATCTTTTTAATGGCATTACATAGGTTTTTTAATATATTTATTGCTAAATATACATTAAAAGTTCATTTTTAATGTTCAATTAGGTTTTATTTGAAAATAATATATATTTTATATATATATATATATATATATATATATATATATATATATATATATATATATATATATATATATATATATATATATATATATAATGTATATATATTTATTTATTTATTTTATTTTATTACATCATTTCACTCTCTTATCCGGACAAGGGTGAAAAACCTATGAACACAAAACAAAATAGCAGAACTGATACTGATTACTGAGGTTGGAGGAAAGTCCTTACCCCTGGGATTTTGTTCACGAGTGAGGGAAGGATGGAGCATGAGATTGACAGGCGGATCGGTGCAGCAGCAGCAGTAATGTGATCGATGTACTGGTTTGTTGTGGTAAAGAAGGAGCTAAGCCGAAAGGCAAAGTTTTTGATTTACCAGTCAATCTATGTTCCTACTCTCACCTATGGTCATGAGCTTTGGGTGAGGAGCTCTGTCACCCAGGAAGAGCTTGAAGTAGAGCCTCTGCTCCTCCACATTGAGTATCTCGGGCATCTGTTTAGGATGCCTCCTGGATGCCTGCCTAGAGAGGTGTTCCAGGCATGTCCCACCAGGAGGAGGCCTCAGGGAAGACCCAGGACACGCTAGAAGGACTATGTCTCTTGGCTGGCCTGGGAACGCCTCGGGATTCACCCAGAGGAGCTTGAGGAAGTCTCTGGGGATAGGGAGGTCTGGGGTTCTCTCTTGAGACTGCTGCCCTGCGACCTGGCCCCGGAAATGTGGACATTGACAATAACCCTGGCTTTGAGTCATTTGTTTACATGGTGTCACGTGATGAACGAACGACTCAAAAACCTGAAAACTCAAAAGGTGAACTAATCATGGGACCTTCCGGCTTAGACTAAGTGCATTAGTTATGCTAGTATGGGACTATCAGTGTCACGTGAACGAACAACTTAAATTTGAAGACATGTCAGAAATAAGAGGTGAGCTAAGCTAATTATAGATCATAGGCTAGTTGTAGATGTGTTTAGAAGCAACTTGTACCATTTGAATAATATTTTGGGGAACAAAATGACTAGAAAAAACATTAGTTTATCTTGATGAACGAGACTCAACGGTGAGTCTGTAAAATGATCCAAACCTCCTATCACTACTAAAAAGTCCACCAGTAATGCAGGCTGTTTATTTGATTCTGCAAAAAAAAAAAAGTGTAAAATATGTGCTCTGTCTGCAGTATATAATGAGGAGCGGGTGTGTTTACCCTATAGCTGGAATAATGAAGTGGAAAGAAACACCGGCATCTCCGTTTGAATGCAGAACAGGGAGCTTATCACTGTAACATGCAGGCTCTTAGCCGCAGTTAATGTCATAAAAATGTTACGGCCGGCGAAAACAATGCCAGGCATTTCTGGAGAAATATGCCATGGAACCGTTCCAGTAAGTAAACATGGACTTCCTGTAATACTTCCCCACTCGGGCAGAGAAGAAGGCCTCCTTCACCGGATGGAATTACAGCCTGCCTTCACTGCTCCTACACAGTCCTACACCTGCCCAAACGCCATCTTTTGGTGACATATATCAGGAATTTAAGATTAGTTTCTTTGGCTTGTGCTTTAATTTGATGGTTCCCTTTAGATACTGCAGCTACATGTCAGTTTACTCTCATAAGTGTGTTATCAGTAGGGCTGTGTGGTATATTGAGATTGCATTTTTTTTAACAAAATGCTGATGCAACTTTGTTTATAATAATAATAATAATAATAATTCCTTGCATTTATATTGCATTTTTATGGACACTCAAAGCAGCACTTTACACATTTTTGGGGGGAATCTTTTCATCCACCACTTGGATGATGCAACGGCAGCCATATTGCTGATGCCCAGGATGCGGGGGCTAAACCCCTACTGTTTTTCAAATGCAATCCTGGGATTTTTAATGACCACAGAGAGTCAGGACCTTGGTTTAACGTCTCATCCAAAAGATGGCGATCACTGAGCAGTATAGAGTCCCCTTCACTATACTGGGGCATTAGGTCATAATCCAGTTTGTTGTAAACATTAGTAAGTGATCCATATGGTATTGTTTCAGGAACAAGATCACGACATCAACCCTTTTTATGGCTGAGTTACACAAGATCATCCTCTGAATAATGCTTTGTCAGATCGCGCTGGTCTTTGAAGTAATTCACAACCTGGTCTTGATGGTCCAGAAATGGCAGCGACTCTGTGTTTACAAGTTTGTGGGCGTTGCTGAGTTTGTGAGTAGTTGCTGTCATGTGATGTGCGTTTGACAGGACTGGCTGTACCTCGCGTTCATTTCATACTGATTACAAAAACAAAAAAACTTTTCTTTTCAAGTGTGGTGAGTTCTTTTAAAAGTACAGATTTAAAGCTTTATTTGTATATATTTCTTATGTATGTTTACTGCAGGGGCGTAGATTTAGTGTGGACGGAGGTGATGCGTCCCCACCAATATCCACCGACCGTAGAAATGTCCCTACCAATAATTTAATCCACTTAAAAATTTATTTTTTTTTAAATCACGCTGTAAACATTAACCTAGACCATAGAGACCATAACACACAGAAAAGGTAAATCAAGTTCTCTCCTTAAGAAAACAGGCTGTGGCTGCCTTAAGATACAAGCGGCGCCAAACATGGTGGATTGTTTTTTTTTTCCATGCTAGAGTATAGTGTGTTGGGTGACACACAAGCAAGGATGACGGCAGCAAAGCAGGTGGACATAAGGTGCTTTCTTTCAAAGAAAGTCTAAGTCACATACTGTAAACGTATGTTCACTACTGAATAAGTCCATCAAGATAATGCCGTTAATGCTTGTGACGCAGTTTATCGCTATATCGCAGACTGACACAGTCTGTGAATAATATGCCCTGAAAACTAACTGCAGAATAAACAGATAAAGTATGATCCCAGCCTTTCCTTTTTGCAGTTCTTTGCCTGATTTTCTATTTTATTATGAGGTATAAATAAAGCATTTTAGTGACATTTTAAGAACATTTTAAGAACTTTTTTTGCTGGATTAGCTTGGTTATCATAACCACGCTTTTTAATATACCAAAAATATTTTCAACTATTTTGTCAAATTGTTATACTATTTTGTCAAAACTATACTATTTTATGTGTGCATTTACTAATATATACAGTAAATACATACACACACACACACACACACACACACACACACACACACACACACACACACACACACACACACACACACACACACACACACACACACACATATATATATATATATATACACATACATATACACACACATAGATTGTTTGATTCACCCGTCCCCACCAATGTCAAGTGCAAACCTACACCCTTGATTTACTGAGATTCCAGTGTGTTTGTTGACCACAAAAAACTTCATAAAAGCATACGTCTGGTCTAATCTTCTCCCTCCGGTGAATTCACTGATTGGCTTCTGTACCAGTAGGCAGGGCTTCATTCGCCATATTGGCCAATACATTTTTTTCCCCATCCAAAACTATGTGTGACATATCTTGTGTATTCTAAAATCTTTGATTAACTTGTACAGATTTGCATTAAGAATAACAGAGTGAACCAGCAAAATAAACATTATAAGTTTTGGTTTCCCTCAGATTTTAATACCCAGCACTAATTTTAATTATTGCTCTGCGTCTGTTTGAGGACCATCAAAATAAAATGTTAGTACACATTAAGCAGAGAGTGCAGTTGACCTGTACAGTAGGTTCATTAGTAAGTTATTTATAGTCAACAGGGTGCCATCAAAATTAAGTGTTACGATAGCACGTGGCTAAATTGGCTTAAAATAACTGTGCTTGTATACTGAAAGGAGAAGGCATATTCACCTCTGGATATCCCGCATCTCAAA